>NW_026867807.1:0-104256 GCF_020745735.1 Hemiscyllium ocellatum
TTTTCCAATTCTCTGCAAGAAATTATCTTGTGAGGATAATCCCAATCCACACGTGGCTTGACCTTCACCTTCCCATCAAGTATAGAGATAAGCGTTTGGACATCCTAATGTATCTTTTTAGTTTGCATTTTTTTTATATTATTTCATAATCAGTTCATTGGTCCTCAAATGTCTCTGAATCCATGGCTTACAAACAATATCTGACAATTTCCGGAGCTGCTTCCTTTGATCTAATGCAATCTTTAACTTCTTTCGTTAACTGCTGCTAAATCACCTTACCCCTTTGCTGTTTGAACTGTGGTGGACATGTGTATATTGTACATTTTAAGGGGTTTATTTAAACAACAACCATTGCCTGTCTTCCAGTAAATCTTTTTCATGTACTTCTCCAATTCACTGAATCTAATTTTAGCCTCATACTTTGGTGAATTGCATGACTCAGGTTTATAACCACAGTTTCAAAAATAACTGGTTTGCTTTCAGATGTCATATATAATTCAATATATAAGAACTACTATTCCTGAAACCTCCTTTTCAGCAGGGTGTTCAGTTAGCTCTTCTGATCACATAATATCATTTTCAAATCAGCCTCACTCTACCTCAGTACTCAACATACTGTTAAAGGAAACCATCTCAAATACGCCAATGAAATCAATTTTTCCAGCATTATTATTCACGTGGGTTACCACAGTTTAGATGTAGCTTGAAACTGTTCATTATTACTGCGGTACCCACAAACCTGGATATCTAACTTCCTGTTTTATATCATACCCAACATTTGTATTGCAATTTTCACTTTGACATATAACTTCCATCAATCTTTTCTTCTCCTTGCTGTTCCTAAGCATCACCTTACTAGATTCTGTGGAATCTGAGTGATGTGGCCTCTCGAGAGATTAATGGTAGATTCAGATGATATATTTGTTGAAGCCTATTTGGACGTTGAGATAATCTCGTCACGTTATTCATTCTTCTCAATTGTTATTATGACATTTTCACCAGATCCCCCGTTATGCTGGTGGAGTAGAGAGGGACAATGATCTTTCAACAATGCTATGCCTTCCCCCAGACGGGTGAGACTGCTCTAACCTGGGCGGAAACTTTACAGCAGGTTGGTAAAGTGTTGCAGATACTGTACAGGATCTTAATCAGATCACATCTGGAGTAGTGTGTACAGATTTAGCCTCCTCACTGAAGAAAGGATATTGTTATATTGGAAGCAGATCAGAGATGCTTCCTTCAACTGATTCCTGCAATGAAGTGGTTAACACACAAGGAAAGGATTATCAGGATGATCCAATATGCATTAGAGTTTACAAGAATGAAAGATGACCTTATTTTTACATAGAACACTGAAAAGAGTCCGCAACAGAAGCCAATTACACAGCCAATTCCACTTATCCAGCCTGTAACACAGGAACAGCAGAATGATATTCAGGCCTTCGACGCTTTTACACCAGAACAGGACGAGGTTATTCAGCCCCTGGAGCCTGATATACAGTTACAGGAGAGGGCTAATCAGCCCCTCGAGTCTATAACACTGCACGCAGAGTAAGCCATGAGGCACCAGCATCCTGTTATGCAGCAACAGAATCAGTCCATTCAGCCTCCTCAAGTCCCTAACACAGGAACTGGAAGAGATTGGTCCACTAGAATAACAGGAGGCCATTCAGCACGAGAAATAAAGAAGGAGATACAATTATTTGAGACTTGTTATGGAAAGGTGGAGGCAATTCACCCATGTGTCTGTTGTATCTGAACAGGAGGAGACAAATCACTCCTTCGATCCCATTTCAGGAATGCAGGAGGTGATGTTCAGTATCTCGAGCCTGTTGTGAAGGAATATGAGGAGACCCATTCAGCCCCTCAAAATGTTGTAAAGCAACAGGAAGATTTCCCAATCCCTCAGACTTCTGGCGTATTATCAGGAGGAGGAGAAGCAGATTTTGAATCTGTAAATCAGGACATTCCGGCCATCGAGTCGATAATGTAGGAACACCATGGGAATATTCCGCCCATTGAGTGTATAAACAAGGAACTGAGTGAATCCATTCAGACACTCATGCCTATTACACAGCAATTGGAGCAGATCTTTTAAAGCGTTGTGCCTGTTTACAAGAACATGAGAAAGGAACGTAGAGGTTACAAAAAGTTAGGAATTAAGATAATCAGCTTCACTTGTCACTAAAAGGTTGTGAGCAAACTGTTGGGAATTATGGAAAATTGTGAGAATCCATTATTAATTAATTAACAACAGGGGATTTACAAAGTAAAACCTGAATGCATCAGAATCAGCATGTTTTTTTTAAGAATTTGTTGGCTCGAATTTTTAAAGATGTGATAAGCAAAGTAGACAATAGGAATCCTGGAAAAGTAAAGTACCTGGACTTTGAAAAGGCATTGATTAAACACTGCGCAAAATATTAAGCTGTAAAATAAGAGGACATGGGTTTGGGAGAAGGTTATTCACCTGGATAGAGGGCTGGTGAGCCAATAAAATGCAGAGAGAGGTGGAATAGTTGTTTCGTTAGTGTTTGGCAACTTTTGGAGTTCCATAGAGCTCAGACCACATGACCCGACAATTTACCATCCATTGTATTACTTGCATGAGAGGAGAGAAAACACGACAGCCACATTTTCAGTTGATACTAAAACAAATGGAAAAGTAGGTTGATGTAATGAAGATGTAGAAAAAACTACAAATGGACATGAAAAGTTTCGATGAATGTGCCAACATCTGGCAGCTAAAATGTAACATGGATAATATGGGATTAAACATTTTGATCAGAGGAATTCAACATGTTATGGAAATGGAGAGAAACGTCAGAGTGCTTTCGTGCAGAGGCATGTGGGTGTCCATGTGCGGACCACAGAAAACTCACATGCAGGTAAAGCAGGGAGTTGGAAAGGCAAGTGCAATTTCAGCATTTTCTTGTAAAGGAATAGGGTATAAAAGGAGGGAAGAAATACTGCAACTCTGCAAGGTATTAGTGAGACGGTAACTGACGTCCTGTGTTCAGGTTTGTTGTCCTGACTGCAGGATGGATATTGTTACAACGAAGGCAGTTCAGAACAAGTACATTAGATTGATTCCAGAGATGAATTTGTCATTTGAAGCAAGTTTGAGCAGTTCAGGCCGATGCACTCTGGGTTTAGAAGAATGAGAGGAGACCTCATTGAGGCCTGGAGGATGTTAAAGGTGATTGACAATGTCGGTATTGAGGGGAAATTTCCTCACGTGGGGCAAACTAGAACAATAGATCATAGTTTTAGGATTAGGCTGAGCATATTTTAAACGGGGTGAAGAGAAATTACTTCTCTCAATGGGTTGTGAATCTGTGTAATTTATTGCCCTAGTGTGCAGGGGATGCTGGGACATTGAGTAAATGAATGGATATGGTGAGCAGGCAGGGAAATGGAACTGAACCGGCGATGATAACAGCCATGATTGTATTTAATGGCGGAACAGGCTTCAGGGGTTGAATTGTTCCTCCTTCTTATTCAACCCTTCTACTGTGCTCCAAAGGAACGGGGAAGGACTGGTTTTCTATCAGGAAGCAGGCACTATGGATAAATCAGTCTTAATCAGTTTGATAGAACGTAACCAGTGGAGTCACACAGGGACAACTGCTGCGTCCTCAACTCTTTACAATCGATGACAATGATCAGGACGATAGAACAGATATACTACTACTAAGTTTGGTGATGACACTAAGGTAAGCAAGACATTAAGTTATCAACAGAATGTGGAGAAAGTCTTCAAATTGATATGTACAGGTAAAGTAAATGATTAATACTTTATCAAGTGGAATATAACGGAATGTATAACCTGCCAGCATTTTCAGGAAGAATCAAAGGCAGTATGTTACTGAAATGGAGAGGGATTACACGGCATAGTCATACAGTGTGTTCTTGGGGATTCACTCTAACCCATTCAGATATGGGACGTGTGACTCCATCTCCCTGATGGTCTGTTCCCTGACATTTCCAGTGGTCCTATAGCTCTCAGTACACACAGGATATTTCGATGTGGTTGGTTGGCAGTGGGAATGGTGAAGAAGTGGGTGTTTTGAGCCGTGTATCAAGGTGACAGCCTTCAGCCAAGAGGCTATCCTTTCTTTCCGAATGAAGACCAATGACGATTGGAATGGCTGACTGCTTCTGAATGAAGAGGTGGTGGCTACTGCCAGGACATTTGGTATTCACCAACATGATGTACTATGCATGGGCGCACTGTAACATTAATGGGGTGCGTTCCTTCAGTTCCTGTAGCTCTCTTCATTAACATGGGGAGCCCACAGAGTCATGTACATCATTGGGAATCCTGCTATACGGAGATTACATGGATAAACCCTGCAGTTCTCTGCTGAGAGAGAAAACCATCAGCTCATCCACCACATATATTCTACTTTTCTGAATGTTGATATTGATGGAAACATACTGGAAGATGATTGATATGTCACCTAGTCCTATCTGGACAGTTCCAGAACATAGAAGCTGAATGAAACAGTGACTCTAACAGCCACTGGCAGCATCGCTCTTCCCCGGTGTGAAGCTGCAGCTTGTGTTGAAGGAGGTGACATCGCTTTGTGACCAGCTCCTTGTTCAGTCAGGGAACCCTCACAATCTGCTCCTGAGTTAAGTGTAGCTTGGGAAGATGTTCCTGGAAAACTCGGGGTGGAACCGCAGATCCCTTTCCCCACATACATACACTGTGTGGTTTAAGAGCTTCCCCTCTCTGCAGTCTCTGCTCCATTTGTTGTTCATGTTACACACCCAGATGCTGTAACTACATTCCCCATGCTCCATCCAGAATTGGGTCACCAAATCCTCAGGTCTCCCTGAATCGGAGGCAAATCACAGCACAATCTCCAGCAAATGATCCCCAGCCCTTCCACTAACTTTTCAATAGCAGTGGACAGTTGAAGCCCCTCAGCTACAAGTGTTATAGACCACACCAGACCCTGTCAAAATATTTTAGGCAGGCAGCCTCGACCTTAACGTTTTCTTATTTTAAATGTAGATGTGAACTGTATGTTCCAGATGTGTTATGACTTGTCAGCCCACTCAACGTTATGCAAAATGCAATCCATTCAAAAGCATTAGTTAAAACACAATCAAAGAGAAGAACAATTTGTGATAGCTTAAAATCTGATTGAAGATTTGTAGCTCGGGTATCCGTTGTTGTGGTTCTGCTCGCCGAGCTGGAAGTTTTGCTGCAAACGTTTCGTTCCTGGCTAGGGAACATCATCAGTGCTGTTGGAGCCTCGTGTAAAGCGCTGCTTTGATGTTTCTTCAGGTATTTATATTGGTTTGTTCTTGCCGCTTCCGGGTGTCAGTTTCAGCTGCAGTGATTTGTATGTGGGTCCAGGTCGATGTGTCTGTTGATGGATGTACTTGCCGTTTCCGGGTGTCAGTTTCAGCTGTAGTGGTTTGTATATGGTGTCCAGGTCAATGTGTCTGTTGATGGAGTTTGGGGATGAATGTCATGCTTCTAGGAATTCTCTGGCTGTTCTCTGTCTGGCTTGTCCTATGATAGTGGTGTTTCCCAGTCAAATTCATGTTGCTGGTTGTCTGAGTGTATGGCTACTAGAGATAGCTGGTCGTGTCGTTTTGTGGCTAGCTGATGTTCATGGATGCGGATTGTTAGCTGTCTTCCTGTTTGTCCTATATAGTGTTTTGTGCAGTCCTTGCATGGTATTTGTAAACTACGTTAGTTTGGCTCATGCTGGGTATTGGGTCCTTTGTTCTAGTGAGTTGTTGTCTGAGCGTGGATGTTGGCTTGTGTGCTGTTATGTGTCCTAAGGGTCGCAGTAGTCTGGCTGTCAGTTCTGAGGCGCTTCTGACGTATGGTAGAGTGGCTAGTCCTTTTGGTTGTGGCATGTCCTCGTTGATAGCTTCTCTAAAGGAACACCTATGCAAAAAACAGATACGGTGCCTGCTACTAATTAACTGAGCGAATACAGGAATATTTCATAAACACACCCCCTGGCAAAAAAGGTAAATTCAGACACAAAATCTTTTGTGCAGTTCTCCAATCCAGGAGGAAGCAACTTTAAAAGAGTTTTCAGAGAGAATAGCAGCAAGGTATGATGTATTGAAACTTCCAACCCTTGTGGGACCCCAAGCAGCTTCTGAATGCTGCAGCTTAAATCAAAACGAGATATCTGGTCTGTGAGAGCTGGCCGCTGCCCTTTCATTGTTCCCACCTTTTTAATAAAACCTAAATGCCTTTTCAGTTATGTACTTAAGCTGTTTTCAGGCAGCAATTCGGAATCTCCTCCTTTAAGACCTATTTTCGTAAAAAAAAGAGAAAAATAACCTTTTTTAAAATGACAGTATCGTCACAACTCCCCGTTTGAAAAAAAAACAATATAAAAAGATAGCCTCATTTTAAACCCTCTGTTCTTGCTGTTTCAGTAGGTTACAATACATATATATTTCATTGACATTAAGCATGCAAACATTCAAAACTCCGTTCTATTTCAGTCAGTTTACTTCTACCACAGAATGCCTCTGTTTTTCTTCATCCAAGTCTCGACAACTTGTCAGCATGTATGCTTTCTCGTCCTGTCACTTGTATAAATTCCAATTTGAATGGCAAAAATGATAAATCTATCCGAACAGACTGGGAGTTTCCTCCCTAAAGACTTCTCTAAAAACGTTTAGGCGTTGTGATCTCTATCTGTCTCTCTCTCTCTCTCTCTCCTCTCTCTATATATATATATATATATGTATATATATCTGAGATACGTTATGGGCAATGTAAATCCTTAAATGTTGTAACGCCAACACCAAGCTCAAGGCGTCCATCCCAATTGTTAAATATTTCTGTTGCTGGTTCCATCGGACACTGCAACCACACGTTACATTATTGAGCACTTCTCATCTCTCCAATTGTCCTCTGAATGAAATATCTCCTCATGCCTCAGCTTAAATGATTTACATACTTCTGTACCTCTTAATGCTGTAATTCCTTTACCTGCTACTCCTGGTGTATGCCAATAACCCTTACACATAGGTATATATTTTAAGATCTTGCACATTCTTCTCAAGCCTTCCCAGATGCCAAACATTGATTTATAGACCAACTGATAATCATTAACCTTTTCAGATTCTAATCATGACATTTCAACTCTCTATTCTTCCACACGAGTTCTCACGACTGCAGGAAGTGAGTTTTTGAACTCGTCCAAAGTAAGAATCTCTCTCGCAGTTTAATAATACCCTGACTCACCTTTCAAAATTACTTTGTTTAATCCTTTCAACTCAATTACGTTTAACCAGGGACGTAATTATAGATTCTAAAACACTGTCAGTAGGCTTCTGGCACAAGCTCATATACACTTCAGATGGCTTACTTCACCTCCTCATACTGACCAGATACCTCCTCCGATGGGGATGCAAATACCTCACTCCTTATATCAACCAGCTTTGTTTGGATCAACTAAATCCACATGGTTTCTGGTCAGTGCATCCGTTTAGCCACTTTCTCAAATGAAATTGAAAAGACTTCTACGTCCTTCCCATCAAATGTAGACAATGCCTGGACGTATTTAAACAGATCCCCGTCAGGACTTTGGCTACCATAGAGTTGCACATCCTCACTATCTTCCTCATCCAGCCTACCGTCTCCCTTCATCTCAACCCTGCATGGTCGACTTTCCTCTCAAATTGCGAACATTTGAAGTTGAAACTCTCTTGCTTTTTGCTTTTTTTCTTTCTTGTTTCTTCCTCTGCTTTTCTTTTAATTCTACTTTTAATCATATTTCAAACTGCCTCAATTTCTTTTTGTGTTCAAGCTGCCTCATCTGCAAATGAATTCCAGCCATTTCCCAAGATTCTCATGTGTTTCCAACAAAATTTAAATGCCAAGCTACAGCTGTAATTATCTCTCCTTTTCTCACAGACAAACACAAACCCAACTCCAGCTTGTATGCTAATTCTAAAAGCTTTGCCTTTTGTGAAATCTCAAACTTCACTTCTACTACACCCAGAGAAGTCTTTGAGACAGAAATAGCCATTGCTACACAAAGCACTGTACAAACCAACCGAATTCAACACCCACCCCAAAAGACGCTACATTTGAGCCCAAAAATCTCCCTGTGCATATTCTTCCCGTCCCCGCGTTGGTTTTCTCCAGGTGTGCCATTTTCTTCCCACAACCTAAAGAAATGCAGGTTCGGTGAAATTGCCATGTTAAATTGCCGGTACTGTTCAACGATGTGTAGGTTAGTTGCACTCGTCAGGGGTAAATATAGAATAATGGAGAGGGGAATGCCTCTCGGTAATTTACTTTTCGGAGGGGTGGTGTTGAGTTGATGGGCCAAATGACCTGCTTCCACACTGTAGGGATTCTAATCCTGAAGCCAATTTGGGATTATCGATTTCGAACCGGACAAGTGTCCCCAGTTTGCTGTGGAACAGAGCAGGCTGACTTAAAATACTTTAAGATGGTAGCCTGGACGCCAACCCTGTCTTAGGTTAGATTCCCAACTGTATAGAAACAGACCGTACGGCCCAACAAGTCCACACTGACCCACGGAAGATCAAACCACCCAACCCCACTCCTTGACACCATATTTGCCACTGACTAATGCACCTAACACTATGGACAATTTCTCATGGCCAATTCACCTGACCTGCACATCTTTGGATTGTGGGAGGAAACCAGAGCACCCAGAGGAAACCCATGCAGACACAGCTAGAATGTGCAAACTCCACACAGTCATACCTGAGAATTGAATCTGCGTCCCTGGTGCTGTGAGTCTGCAGGGCTAACCACTGAGATACTGTGCCGTCCCACTACCTTACAGTAAATGCAGTTGTCAAATGGGTGTTCCAGATGTGATGCAGCTGGTCAAACCACGTAACATTACGCAAAACACAATTTAGTTAAACTCTCTAAGAAAAATGCTTACAAAAAGAAGAGAAGTTTATAATGCCTTTACTGGGAATTTTAACAGAATAATAGATACAGTACGTCTACTAAACAACTGTTCCAATGTACTAACATCCCATAAACTCATCCCTTGGCAAAAAGGCACAAGCAAGGTCAATCAGTCTTGCACGCAGTTCTCCAATCCAGGAGGACACAGCATAGACAAGTTTTAGAGAGAAAAGCAGTGAGGGATCATTTACTGAAGCATCCAACCTATCTCCGACTGCAAGCACCTGGTGACTGTTATAGCTCAGAAAAACTGGAAAGCCTGGTCTGTGAGAGCTGGCCATTGTTATCATTATTAATGTAAAAAAAAACGACAAGCCTCCTAAGTTATTTACTTCAGCTTTTTGCAGTCGACAGTACGGAATTTAAGAGCTCTCTTCAAAGAAAATGAGACAATAACCTTTTTAAAAAAGTGACAGCATTGTCAGAGATGTTCGATACCTGGCCCTTTACAATAATGCTCAAGGGGATTTTCATGTTTCTAGCCACACGATCAATTCAGAGGGACAAACACAGACGTCAGATGTTCAGTAGACAGACACAGGCCATCTTTCAAAGACGTGAGCCAAAGCAGCTGAAACCTATCCAACATGGAGCACCACACAGTACACACTGGGAAGTGAACGACATCCCGATACACACCCCAACCCCGGAACATGGAACACCATACGGGACACACCGAGAAGTGAACAGCAGCCACTCACACATCCCCACCCCCGACATGGAACACACCGGGAAGTGATCAACAACCCGACAGACACCCCGACTCCTGAACATGGAACACCACATGGGACATATCGGGAAGTTAACAACAGCACGACTCACATTCCCAGTCCATGGAACATCACATGGGACACACCGGGAAGTGAAGAACAACCCGAAACACAAACCCCTGTCCATGGAGCATCACATAGAACACATCGGGAAGTGAACAACAGTCCAGCGCACAGAACTCTGTCCATGGAGCATCACATAGAACACATCAGGAAGTGAACAACAGTCAGACCTGTACATGGAACACCACATGGGGCACACGGGAAGTGAACAACAGCCCTACACACACACCCTTGTCTATGGAACACCACATGGGACACACTGGGAAGTGGACAAAAGCACAAGACACACGATTTCACTGTTTTGGAACTTCACAACGTCAGCACTCTAGATACTAGAGAGGCAAAAACCAAGGCCAGGAAAAGGTACAGAGGGACAGAACGATTCACATTAAAGACAGAAACAGATAGTTAATTAACTGTGAGCATGTTGAGGAAATAAAGAGAAAAAGACTGGGTAATGTGACTAACTGGAGGATTGACTCTGAGAGAGCAAAATTACATCAATGAGAATATTGAAAAAAGGTATTTTCAGATCAGCTGAAATGGTTTGTTTAATCAAATTCTAAATTGGCTTCACAGAACACTTCACGCAACATAAACTGGGAGAAAATGACAGACTAACACGGAGAGGTGTGTAGACCATGCTAGTGCCCAGTAAACTGGATTATCTGCCCTGCATGGGGAATATTGGAAACTTTTACTATCATATGAGAACGATACACATATCAAATACACAGAGCAGGAAAAGATTTCTATCTCCATTAGACCAGTATACGATGTGAGTGCGCACATGTGTATGCGGGCGGTGGGGGGCGTGCATTTGGGGTGGTTGAAGATGAAAATCATTGCATGAGAGAAAATACACTAAAAGGAAACCAGATTAAATATGAACAACTGTCAGGGATTTGGATAATCGACAGAAAAACTGAGGGATGTTTCATGGACAGATGAGTTTAAGTGTTGGAGAATATTAAAAGAAAGATATTTACAGACACTATAGCGATATAGATCAGCTTGTTCAGGAACGTCAGTTGGATGGGATTTTTGTCTGAGTCCGAATCAGATTTGTTTCTGCAGGTTTCAAACCGAAAGTGTCAGCAGCAGTTTGTTGTCATCATTAAGTCTGTATTTCACGGCTCAATGTTCAAACAGCAGATGAGTTTCGTCAGTGAAGTACATTCTGGAGAAGTGAGTAATTAAAATTAATAATGGTCAGGGCATGGTGTCAGGAATCAGCTCATGGCCAAAAGGATCACCAAAGTTGTGAGTCGTCTTTGTCAAACACCACCTGCAAGTTCCCCTCCAAGACACTCACCACTCTGACTTGGAAATATACCGGTGAGCCTTCACAGTCGTTGGGTCGGAATCCTGGAATTCCCTCCCTAAGGGCATTATGGGTCAACCCACAGCAAGTGGATTGCAGCGATTCAAGAAGGCAGCTCACCACCACCTGCTCAAGGGCAAATAGGAATGGGCTGTCAATGTTGGCCAGCCAGGGATCCCCAAGTCCAAGAATTGAATTAAAAAAAGATATTGGCCAGGTATGGGATGGATTCCCTGGAGGGAAATGGAGTTTGTAAACATAATAGAGGGGAATGACCTCCACGGTCCCAATATATAAATATCAAGGATAGTGAGACAATGGCTCACATCTGAAACTGAGTAGGTCAACACAGAGACCCATGGGTAACACTGCCAGAAGCAAGGAGAGAGAAAGTAATTGAACAAGTTCCCTGATGCAGTTATTAGTGATCTGTGGAGTCAATATCTGGATTCAAAGTCTCAACATGAACAATAATAGTCACAAGAAATGAAGACTATATGAAAGAACATTAACGCAGTCATAACTGGTTTCGAGAAAAAAATCTTAGCTGGACGGTGAGACTTACCAGGTACACCAACGATAGACAGGAAAGGATAATAAAAATATTGAATAATGCGAAGAGCAAAATAGATCCGTAATGATAATGACAGCCAATCATAATATAGTGAAAGGGATGAAATAAGATCGGAAAACCCCTGTCCATTGTTGGAACATTCCAGACTAATGTTCTCAGGATATGATCGCTCCTCCCCTTGTCCATCTAGATCTCGTTATCCCTGTTAGTGCTGTCGATGATGCTCCCGCTCATACTATGGGAAAACACATTGAACGATTCCCATTTATCATTAAAAGATGGAAACTCTCCACTGAGATAATTAGAGTCTATGGAGACGAACATTAATCACAGTCACCGAACAAACAGGTTCAGTTAACCCCTTCCTTACATAACATTTCATATCGTAATAAAAGAGAATATTTACTCAGTCTCAATGGAATGGATGAGGGTTACTGATGGACGGACTATAAATATTCCTTTTTTTCAAATTTTTCCTTGTACGTGGGAGTATTGCCAGAGCACTGCGGGGCTGTATATGTCCCACTCTGTTTATAAAGGAGACAGTGATAAAATAACAGAGCAGCTGCATAAGATGTCTGCTGGGGAAATTTCTGGATACATTAGCGCAAGGGAGAAAGTGAGGATTGCAGATGCTAGAGGTCAGAGTCGAGAAAGTGGTGCTGGAAAATCACAGCAGGTCAGGCAGCATCAGAGGAGCATTGACATTTCTTGTGTAAGCCCTTCATCAGGAATGAGGCGAAATGAGAGATAATTGAGAAAGTGATGGGGTTGGGGAAGGTAGCTGATAATTTGATAGGTAGATGAAGGAAGGGTTGGAGATCATATGTTGGAGAGGAGGGTGGGGCAGATAGATGGGAAGGAAGTTGGGCAGGTAGGATGCGGCGGTGCTGAGTTGGAAGGTTGAAACTGGGATAAGTTAGAGGGAGGGTAAATGAGAAAACTGGTGAATCCACATTGATCCTATGTGGTTGCAGGGTCCCAAGGCAAAAGTTAAGTCTTTCTTCCTCCAGGCGTCGGGTAGTTAAGATTTGGTGGTGGAGAAGGCCCAGGACCTGCATGTCCATGGCGGAGTGGGAGGGGGAGTTAAAGTGTTCAGCCATGGGGTGGTGGGGTTGGTTGGTGCGGGTGTCCCAGAGGATGTTCTCTGAAGTGTTCCACACATTGGCGTTCGGTCTCCCCAGTATCGAGGAGACATCAGGAGCAAAGGGTAGTGTAGACAACGTGTGTGGAAGTGCAGGTAAAACTCCGAAGGATGTGGAAGGATTCTATGGGATCTCGGACAGAGATGAGGGGGAGGTGAGGGTGCAGCTTTTCTAATTCTTGCGGTGGCTGGGGAAGGTGCCAGGAGTGGAGGGTGGGTTGTTGGGTGGCGTGAACCTGACAAAGGAGTCACGCCAGGAATGTTCTTTATGGAATGCAGATCGGGGTGGGAAGGGAAATATATGCATGGTGGTGGGGGCCTATTTGTGTGTGGCGCAAATGTGGGAGGATAATGCATTGTATCGAGAATTTTGGCGGGATGTTCTTTACCTGTTGAGTTTGGAGGGGTGATTGTTGAAGGCAGAGGCATGGGAAGTGGATGAGATGCTCTGGATGGCACAGTTGACCATGTGAGAAGGGAAACTACTGTCTTTGAAGAAGGAGGCCATCTGGGATTTACACTGAGTTAAGAGCGTGGTCCTGAAAAGCAGAACGTGTCAGGCAGCATCCGAGGAGCAGGAAAATGCGACGTTTTGGGCAAAAGTCCTTAATCAGGAACAGCGCTTTTGCACGAAACATTGATTCTCTTACTCCTCGGATGCTGCCTGACTTGATGTGCTTTTCAAGCACCACACACTCGACTGTAGTCTCCCGTATCTGCAATATTCACTTTCGCCTACACGCTATGTTCAGCCAGTTCTGTAATACTACCTTTAATTTTGTTCTCACTGCTGTAGGAAATATGTTGTTAAACTAGAAAGCGTGCCAAAAAGATTTTCAAGTATATTGACAGTGTTGGGTGGGGCGGTGGTGGCTAGTGATGTTGAGCTACACGGAGAGTAGTAAATGAGAAAATGGGCTGGGACTATATATCCCTGGAGTTTGTTTCTGAAGAGTGACCTTATTGAGGTTTATCGTGGTTAATCCTGATGCTCGAGGGTGAGCTATGCCAAAGGCCAAGGAAATAGTCAGCACAATTATTCACATTAAAACTGGACAATTACTCATCGACAACATGTTGCCAAACGATAGAGGTAGACTGAAGAATTGGACTGGCCGGAGGAGTCAGATTTTGGACGGTCCAATCACATGAATGAGAATAAAAGTAAAGGCATTGCCATATCACCTGAAAGGATTACTTATATCACATTCTCAATCCACCTCAGCGAACCAGACCAGCCACCATACACCCAGAGGAGATATTTGTTCGGCTTGGAGCACTGCGCAGTCCAGGCTAGTGTACTGCTGAACAGCACCCTGCAATCAGTCCAGAGCGGAACTCTGGGCACACTGTAGCAGTGCAATGATCTATAAACCCAGATGACATATGTGTTCAGCAGGAAGCACTGTGCAGACCGGGTTGGTGCACAGTGCAATGCAACCACAATTTACTCAGAGTAGGCAGACCACAGCAGTGCATTGATTTATAAACCGAGATGAGAAATGCGACCAGGCTGTGGAACTGTGTCCATCATCTCAGTGCATTGCTCAGTAGGACTGTGTTAGATCACTGCCCCAGTGTGGGGAAACTTGCAGCTCATGCTGGAAGTAACAGTATGTACAGCTCCAATCCATTTACAGCTCCATATATTCATTGTATCTTGACACAGGGGTGCGGTGGGTGTGAACATCACAACCAGAGAGAAATGGCGGGGAATCAGTTTAAGAATCAACAAGTGGGAGGGGTATGGGTAATATACAGAGAGAGCGAGATTGAGAGACAATGTCGGGAAGGATGTGTTCCCAGGATCCAGAATTCTGAAATGAAGACATTTCAACGGTCCTGCAACATGAGCCAGAGTTTCCAGGAATGGTGGGTGAATGGGATATTGGTGTGAGTTCAGATGATGAAGAGTATTGGATGAGCATTTGTTTGGCAGCTTTGTAACTGTGAGTAGGGTCAGCAGAATCTTCGACACATTGGGCTGCATCTAACAATAATTTATCACAGTGACATTTTCACTGAGTATGACTGAAGGATTTTCTGTATTAGACTGAGCTAGTTTCCTGTTGATATCTCAACGAACTCACCTCATTAACTACCTATCCCACCCCATGGCATCCCTCTCATTCAATGCCAGCTCGATTTTCCTTCATGGTTGGAGGTACTCATGAACGTCCACATAACGTTAGATATTCCGTGATCCCTGGCCATCTTCAAAAGGCCAAAGGGCACACGTTTCTGCTTTCTCCGGTTGGAGCTGCCCTGCACAGTTTACCCTGTGCATGGCAGATAACGGTTTGTCAACAGAGTCACGGAAGTCCTGGTGAATGGGCTAGTACAGAGGATGACCATTCTCTTCCCATGTGGGCCACACTACCAGACGCATCTAGCTTGGTCTGAACTCACCACCCAATTCAGTACAGTTTCTGCGGTCTGAAGAAAGGTCCAGCAATACAGGACAACAACCTTCCCGGTTCTGTCAGGACAAGGGTCACCGTATTCTCTCTGCTTCCTCATACTCACTGCATATCTGTTATAACACCGACCCCTGAACAAGGTTCATGCTCTACCACTCTCACTCCTGCCAGCAGTCTCCCTTTCTCTCTCTCTCCCTCCACTTTACCCCCCACCCCCCACACCAATAAAGCTGCATAGATAAAACAGTGTGGACTGACTCCCTCCGGACACCTCACCATGTCCCTCACCTATACCAGCACGAACAGCAGGGCCACCCACTCCCACCCTTCTCCCTCCCTTTCTCACATTCCAGGAGAAACAGCCTGAAATAGGACAGTATGGGCCAAGTCGGGTGTGGCTTATGTGTAGTGCCTGAGATACATTCCATCACCCCCACACGACACGTGGGGAGGACTCTGATAGGAGCATCAGAGGACCAAGACGCCTCGTGTGGAGATTCTGAAACATCCACGTCCCACCAAACAAGTAAGGAGCAATGCTCAGTGAAGGGCATTTCTCACTTAAAACTCACTGGCAGTTCTGTTCACCCGACACAACATAAAATCCATGGCCATCTCCCTTTTAGGTTGAGCTGGTAAAAATGAATCCCCAAGGTCTCGGTGGGCAGAAGCGTGGGCTCACAACACATCATCACTACCACCTCCCAGGAAGGGAGCACAGAGGCTTCCTCCTCCACCTCCTCCTGTAAACAGCTCAGATACTGAAACCAATCTGTAATATTTTCTGCTCTCCCCACTTGTCCTGACATCTTCAATAATCTGTGCTCATATACACTCAGTGCCCTCTGCTCCAACACCCCTTTATAGTGGTACAGAATGTATTGTATTAATTTCAGAATTATTCCTAACAAGTGCATCACCTCACATTGACTCTGATCTCCCACAAACCTCAAACTTACACCAATGTGTCACTGTTCTGCTGGAGTTCCACGCTGATCTCCACGAACTTTATAATTCATCAAGGTTTGGTATCTATCTGCAAACATTGAAATTGTCCTACAGTCACACTCCACACAGAAATATTGACTCACTCACTATTGTGAACATGTACAATACTAACACACTCCCTGAAGACAGACCTAAATACTGGCAAACACCAGACAGAATAATTGAAATATTGACAAGGCTACCATGGAGCAAGAGAACTACTGACAGGCACTCCATGTCTCTATGTGTTTCTGTGTATTAGTGAGTGTCTCTATGACTCGGCATTAGTGTGAATCTATCTGTGTACATCAGTGTTAGGCAAGTCTGCAGTGTCTATGGTGCTTACAATGATGTAGTATCCCCTAGATACGAGTCCCGATGAATGGTCCTTTCACTTTTGTCCACAGATGCTGTCAGACTGGCTGAGCTTTCTGTTGCTGTCAGTCTCTGCTGGCCTCCCCATACAACTGTACAGGTGGGAGTGGAGGGTGAAAATCATCAGAAATTCAGTTTGGGAGGGACAGAGGGAGGGTAGCAGCTCACAGCACCATCCAAACACAGGCAGACACACACACATAGATATACAGAAACACACCGACACACAGACACACACGCACGCACACAAATAGACATGCACACACACACACACAGCGTCAAAAACAGATACATGCACACACTCACAGAAACAAAAACACACGCAGACACACATACAGCTGTACACAGACATACACACACACACTCACAGAAACCCCCCCCACACACAGACACAACCACACAAACACACACACACCCAGATGCAGAATGACACAGACGCACAAGCCGATACACAGAAACATACATACGCCGACTGACATACATGCGCACACTCGTGTCCCTGAGCCCTACATTCTGATGTTCCATTCAGCCCTTTGGACCTGCTACACAGGGGTAGGTCGAGACCACTCCGATGGTTAGGTTTAGTTTCAGAAATGTACTTGGAAAATTCTGGCTGGTTCAGAAAGTGAACCGCCACCCCCAATCCATCTTTCCAGGCTTCCCTTCCTTTGGTCAGAAAAGAACTGGAGCCGAAAAATCTGAAGTTACAAGGGGGCAGATGATGGCTTATTTTGGAACAGCACTGAGGCAGAGCTGGAGATATTATAGTGGTGGGTGTAGGCAGGGTTGATAATAGAGAGAATATAGAGACATAAGACAGTTCAGGGCAAAAGGAAAACTCGTGTCTGAACAGTCTTGTTCCTTCTTAGATGTTTATGAGTGAGGATAGGAAAATTGATAGAAATGAAGTGGAATTTGTGAAAGAAGCTGAGATAACAGGTTTTGTATTTGTTAAATATAAATAACAGAAATAGCAATAATCTTCACCATCGCTAATAGAATTGACAGAAATAGGCTTACCAGGGACAACAATAATAGCGAGTATAGGATAGTAACCTGCCTGAATAATCATTAGGACGGGTCGTATCCGCAACTCTAACCATGCCCAATCCCGAGAAAGCAAGTATAGACCAAAGGATAAACTACTGTCCATTGTTGGAACATTCGAGTCTAATCTTCTCAGATTCTGAGCCATTGTTGGAACATTCCAGTCTGTTGTTCTAAGAGTCTCTTCCTCTCCCTCTCCCTGCAGCTACTGACCCCAATCATCTTGAGGATGACGCTGCCACTGATACCAAAGAATAACAGGTTGAACGAAACCCCTTACTAATGGAAGAGGAAAACCCTTCAATGACACAGTTAGTATCCATGGAGACTGACATCAATCACAGTCAATGTACAAGCAGCTCCAGTTTACCCTTTCACTACAATCCTTATAATTCACAATAATATTTGGTCTATTTGGGATGTTGACATCGCTGAATATTGGGCTAATAACATCATCTACAATTGTAAAGTTAGGGGTGAGACAGAGAGATGATGCATTCTATTCACTAGCTCGATGATCCTACGATGTTTTGGCAGGGTCGGAATTGCTGGGCTCCCAAGGCCGGCTGTGTCTGATGACCAGGCCTGCTGTATCCTTTCGTTTTATTTATTTATGTTTAACTTTGACATTTATCTTACCATCATTTAACGGCTTAGGTGGGTTTAGGTATTTCTGAGAGGGTCCTACAGTGCCATAAACAGTGTAATTACAGTCCATGCCTCGTGGTCCTTGGAGCTGCGGCCTGGTCCTGTGGAGTGACGGTCAAGCTGTCACGGAACCAGGATTCTTCGTTTCACCTTTCCCTAGTTATTGCTAGGGTCTCAGCAGGATTGGAAGGCTGGAAATCTCTCCCAGGTGCTACACTCTCTCTGAGATTTCTCTCAGAATTGTCTTTTTGATGTTCCTTCCTCCTGCATTGGAGAACTGCAGGTGATACAATCCGTTTCCTGAATTTTTTGTTTGATAAATGTGTATTTATAGGATGTTACCATATTAAAACAGTTATTGTTTAGGAGTTAAACACTCTATTATTCTGCTTTTTTGTGTTTTGTCAGCAGTGGTTGAATGAATTGTGTTTTGATTAATGTCGAATATTTTCACAAAGCGAATTGCATCTGAAACACAGCATCTCACGTTTATCTTTAAAATAAGAAAATGTTCCGGACAAGACTACCTTCATCATATATTTTGAGATGTGTCTGCTGAGATCCATAACAAAAAGGACAGATACTCACATTTCAATTGGCTAATTACTTAACGAACAACATGTTGCAGAAACACGAGATTTGAATGCGGAATGCGCCATGCTGGAGGAGTGATAGATCTATCAAGAATTATATCTCACATTTAATCCACCTCACAGTTCCAGCACAGACCGTATAAGCCCAGATAAGATATCTACTCAACATAGACCACTGTGCAGACCAGGTTCAGTACAACCCAGCAGTCAATCCAGAATGGAATATAGCACAAGTCTCTCCAGTCCACTAGCTATCTGACCAACACGTGGAGCAGTACAGTATGCACCGATGCATTGATTCAGAAACACTGGTGAAATGGTCTGTCCAACATGGGGTGATATGTAGCCCACACCAGTGTTTTGCTCTATCGACATGGACAAGGCGTCTGTACGGTATGGCCAGCTGTGCAGTGAATGGATCTGTAAACCTGGAACAGTTACCGTCAAAGCAGCTGTTTTCACCTCTCCAGTACATTGCTCATTAACACTGTGTTATATCACTGCCCATAGTGAAGAAACGTGCAGCCCATGCTGGAAGTGACAGGATGTGCAGCTCCCATCAACTTACAGCCCCATATGTCCATTGTGCCATGACAAGGGGGTGCTGTGGGTGTGAACGTCACTGCCAGAGAGAGATGGCAGGGAGTCAGTTTAAATATCAACAAACAAAATATTTTTGGGTAAAAAAGGGGAAGGGAGATTGAAAGACAATTTCATGGAAGATCACAGGTTTCAGAATGCTGAAATGAAGATATTTTGACAGCATGCTGCAACGTGAGCCAGTATTCCCAGGAATGGTGGGTGAATGGGATATTGGTGTGAGTTCGGATGATGGAGAGTTTTGGGTGAGCATTTGTTCTTCAGCTTTGTAACTGGGAGTGGAGTGAACAGATTCTTCAACTCATTGGGCAGAACCTAACAATAATTTATCTCAGTGCCTTTTTCATTGAGTGTGACTGAGGGATCGTCTGCACGAAGCCGAGTTAGTTTCCTGGTGTTAGCTTATCGAACTCACCTCACTAACTACACACCCCCCCCCCCCCCCCATGGTGTCTCTCTCATTAAATGCCAGCCTAATTCTTCCGCCCTTCATGGCTGGAGGTAAACACCATCGCTTGGATTCCCCGTGGATGTTCTGTGATCCCTGCCACTGGCACCATTTTGAAACGACCAATTGGCACACGGTTGAGCTTTCTCAATTTGGAGCTGCCCTGCACAGTGGTGTGAGCTCACCACCCAGCTCAGTGCAGGATCTGCGGTCTGAAGAAATGTGCAACAATACAGGACGGGCATCAATAACCTTCTCCATTCTGCCAGGATAAGGGTCACCGTCTTCCCTCTGCTCCCGAACACTCATTGAAATCTGTTAGACTATCTACCCCTGACAAGGCGCATGCTCAACCACTCTCACTGCTGCATGCAACACCTTCTCTCTCTCTCTCTCTCTCTCTCTCTCCACTTTATCCCCACACTATGAACACTGCATATCTGTTAGAGCACCTACCCAAACAAGGCTCATGCTCCACCACTCTCACGGCTGCACGCAGTTCCTTTCCTCTTTCTCTCTTTCTTTCTCGCCTTTCCAATACCCTCACATGGTGAGAGAATATTCTGGAGAATACCGATTATGCGATGTTCCAGAAAATGTTCTAAATAATTTCCTTTTTCAGAAAAATGTCAGTGCACCAGTATGTAACATATAAGGGGAAGGAGTAGAGATGTATGTTTTTCAAATCACTTCCAATTAAAATCCATCATGACGCCAATCAACCCTTCAAATGTTCTCTGGCATATAATAAGATTGCGCATTATTTGATGGTTTTCTCAGCTCCGTGTTGCAGGAACTTTCAGTTATTCAACCACCTGGGTTACTGCCACTGACCAGAGGACACTCAGGCACTTTTACACCGGTTTTCTTCAAACGCCTGTTCGAGGGCATTTCCCACGGGGACGGACACTCCAAACAATATATTCCATCAGTTGCATACTTTTATGTAATGATAAGCTCATTTTACACAGACTAACCAAAATCTGCACTTATTTTATGGTTATCGGTAAGCAATAGCAATTAGCATTCTGGTTATTTCACTTGTCTCACCTTGTATTATTCAGTCAAAGACAGCTTTCAAACACTTGTCTCGTTATAAAATACAATTTCTAGCCGAGAACATTTTTATCCTCAGCCGTTATCTTCACCGTTATCTGAATTGTACCTTTTTCCCTTGTTAGGAAAGTTTCTATTGTCCTTTGTGGTTGTTTCTGTCTGGAAAAGTTACACAGTCTCCCACTCATTTGGCTGGATGGCTGGTTTGTGATACAGAGGCATGACGCCTACGCAGGTTCAATTTCCCACGCACACAGAGGTTTACCATGAAGAGGACGCTCTCTCAAACTCACCCCAACACCTCAGGTTCGCTGACCCTCAGGTTTAACCACCACGAGTGGCCTCTGTCTCATGAACAAACAGCCCCATGGTCTTTTGGAATTTTATTCTATCACTTTTGCATTTATTTTATTTACCTACAATACCATTTTTTTTTGCATTATGTTCCTGGATGTTTTGGATTCGTGTCATTTTGTATTACTGCCAGCATTTCCCCCACACTGCATATTCCTTCACATAATCATTGACTCCAGTGTTATCTATAAAACTTCTGTCTGAACCTCAAAAATATTCAATATCTCTGCCTCCAATACTCTGCGGGAAGAGATTTCCAAAGTCGCACAACACTGAGAAAATAATAAACAACCACATCTGGGGTGCGAAGTTGTTATTTTTTCTCCTTACCTGAGAAAGGATACAATTTCACTGGAAGCAGTTCAAAGATATTTCACTTCACGTATTCCTGGGATGAAGGGCTTTTATTATGGAGGCTTTAACAGATTATTCTTGGAATGCAAGGTGATCTTATTGAAATATGCAAAACCTTGAGGAGCATGGATCAGATAAATAATCATTGGGTGCTTGTCTAATCCAAACTTGTCATTGTCATAGAACCTTTATTGTGTGGAGCAGGACATTCAGTCCATTGAGTCCACACTGGCACACTGAACGGCATCCCACCCAGACCTATCCCCCTACCCTAACCATGTAATCCTGCGTTTTTCATGACTAAACCAGCTAACCTACACATCCCTGAGCACTATGGGCAATTGAGCATGGTCAATTAAGTCTAACATGCACATCTTTGGACTGTGGGAGGAAATTGTATCATCGGGAGGAAACATACACAGACACGGGAAGAATTGAAGGTTGCAATTGAACTCAGCTTCTTGGTGATATGATGCAGCAGTGCTAACCACAGGTCCACCATGCTACTCCATTATTTCTGTTAGTTATATAAGACTAACTAAAGAAATCTGCCTGACTTGTTCCTATCACTGAACCTGACCCAGTCTGAGACCTTTATCATCGGCCATATCTCCAACCTGGTTACATTTAAATTTATTGCAAACAATGGAGGAGCTGTACTAGAAAGTTAACAGTCGCACCCTACAACCACAGTCAGAACCGGAGTGACGATAATTCACAAAGTGGGCATTTATTCAAGTGCGAATATTTTTCCCCAGATGTTTGTGATGGCTGAATCTTTATAGTATATCTAGGCTGGCTTTGTCTGATTTTCCATAGACATGTGAATCAGGGATAATGGTGCATGTAGAGAAAAGTGCAGCTGAGAGCACAATGAGATGAACCATGACCTACTTTACTGGTGGAGTAGTGTCAAAGGGCCGAATGGCCCACTCGTGTCCATCAGCCCTGTGTTCTAATGCTCCATTTAGCCCTTCGGACCTGATAAACAGGAACAGATGGAGGTCACTCCGATGGTTAGGCCTTGTTTCGAAAATGTACTCGTGGAATCCAGACTTGTTCAACTCCATTTTCCTGCTACCCCCTCGTATCTCTCAACTCGCTTGCATGTCCGAAACCAATTCACCCCCTCTGTAAATACATTCAGTGACCCACCTTCTACAACTGGCTGGGTTCGGGAATTCCAGACCTTCACTATCTTCTGAAAGATGGCATTTCTGTACACCTCAGTTTCAAATCGATATCCCTTATTCTGTATCAATGTCCCGGTGTGAGACACTCTGCCCAGGTGTGGAACCACATTCTCAACAAATACCTTGTCAAGCCCCCTCTGTACCTTGTCCATTTCAGTCATGTCACCCTCATTAATTTCAAGCACAATGAATAATGCCTCACCAATTGAGATGTATTCAATAATTCAACCCTATCATCCCAGAAACCCGCTTAATGTACCAATCTAGTTCCTTTCTGTATCAGCATGCTGACTTTATGTTTCATGCGCAGGAACACTCCAATCCCTTTGTCCTGCTCCTTTGTTGGGACTCCTTTCCATTAAAATAATAGCCTGCCTTTTGGTTTTCAGTGTCATCCTCAAACTCGGATGTGTATTGCACTCAGTTCCCTCCTTCAGGCTCTCAGTATAGATGTAAATAATGAAGCCATTGGAATGATATTGGTGCTTCTCCAGTAGATATGTTTTTATCATAAAGATCGATGAATACTGACTCTCAAATTTCTATGAGAAAACCATCCGTCATCCCATGTTATCCATCATATTATGAGTTTCTGTCTGGTGGAAGAACCTTTACTTTGTGATACCTTGTGGAAAATCTTGGGAAAGCCTCATGTCTATCAGTTCCCCTTTATCAAGTCCGCTTGTTACATTCTTAGGGATCTCCAGATAAACTTTGCATGATTTTACAAGGCAAAATATAGTTTCCCTTTAACAAAACCATGCGGACTCTGCCTGAAGCTTTTCTAAATGCCCTGCAATTCCTTCCTTAATAACAGACTGTCGCAGATTCCCAGCAATAATTGTTAGTCTAAATGGTTTCTGCTTTCTGTCTCGCTCCATTGTTGAAAACAGGCGCCATATTGGAGCTTCACGAGTTTCACTGGAACACTTCTGTAATCCAGAGAGTGATGGAATATTTCACAGAGTGGCACCAGTCACTCTGTAACCACTTCTTTTAAAGCCAATTATGAATTACTGCTGACCTACCTATCCTTAGTCTTATCTGTTGTTAAAAACCTCGTACCTTTTGTTAGAGACAGTTCGAGAACCCTCCTATTATCATTTTCTTGATGGTTTTAAAATACTTACAGTGCTTTCCCTGTGAGGATTGTGTTAAATACTGGTGTAAATTATCTGCCTGTTCCCTGTAGCCACTTTCCCAGTCACACCCTCCGGATCTACCCAATATACTTTACTGACTTTCTTTCTACCAAAGGTCACCCACTCATCTTCAACTTTTTATATACACACAGAAAACCTTGTGATGCTTGATTTTATATGTCTTACCAATTTATTTACATCATGTCTTTTCATCCTTTTTTCCATCTATTTCTTGCTTTTTTCCCTCGCTTTCTAGATTCATACAGTCATATTGCGTGCACACATTTCATCCAACCTGCCCATGCTGACCAGGTTTTCCAAACTAAACTTGTCTCATCTGATTGCATTTAGTGCACATGCCTCTAAACACTTCCCATTCATATCTTTGTCCAAATGTCTCTTAAATGTTGTCGCTGTACTTGCATGTACCAGCTCATCTGACAGCTCATTCCATGTACAGCCTCTTCTGCATAAAAGGGTTGCGTTTGGTCCATGTTAAATCTTCCCTTTTTCAACTTAAAGCTGTACCCTATCTGTTGGTCTCACCTATCGTGTGGAAAAGACCTTGGCAATTCACCCTATCCTTGCCTCCCATAATTTTATTAACTTCCAGAATGTCACCTCTCAACGTCCCCCATTCCATTTGATATTAACTTTAAGTACAAGCATTTACTAATGAGCATTGCAAATTTGCAACAATAGTTTAAAAATATGACAGGTAAACAACACTCAGCCCAAACTTCATACTGTGATTTGTTCTCCATGTTACAATACTAAGGCAGTGTGAAACTCTCAGTAGTGCCAAGAAGACGTCAAGAAAATAAATTCATTTTTCTAAAGGGAGTGATGATCTCTACCGTGAAAACGTTTCTCTGGCCAGAGCTATGCAAGAAAAGGAATTGTAATACCACACAGTCAGCGTGCAGTTGCTTTTAGCACAGTGAGATGAAGGCTGAGAATACTTTCTGAAATTTGGATTATTCAGTGCAAAGGGCAAGAGCGTTTTTCAATGAAGTTTACTCCAAGAAGGAAACTTTCTGGAGTGAGATGTGAGTGGGAGCTGGAAAACAGCATAAATGGAGAAGCCGACCCGCGCTGAGACCAGAGGCAAAGTGGTAGCACTAACGGAGCTTGATGCTACTGCAGGGAAGGTAGACTTAATCAAAGAACTTCAGTTGTAGTGGGTAGGGTCCATAAAGTGAGAGAATGTGCTCTGTAATTGGAAGGGGAGAACGTGGAATCAGAAAAGGAAGATAAGCAGGGAAGACAATGGATCAGCAATGGCAGGGGTTTCAAGGTGTAATTTAGGAAGCGTAATTGAAATTCGTGCCTCACATCTGCTTCTGTTCCCTGAAGTAAATGTCCTAAATCTGGGCACATACTAATGCTCGTTAATTTGTGATTGAATAGTATCCTTGACAGACTTTGTGAACCAGGGATGGTTCACCTTCTTTTCGAACAGAAACAGTAATTTCTGAGCAGTATGGGATATCTGCTTGAATGTTTGCCCACGTATACCCACTCACCTTCATCTGGGTGCAATTCCACATCACGACTCAGACCAGATGTGAGACAGAACTACTCAATTTAGATGTCTGGTTCTACTCAATCATTCAGGGGAACTTCTGCATGTGGCTAAACATATGATCAGCGGAGACTGACTCAATCACACCTCCCAGCAGAAGCAACATTTCACTTGTACTCTTTCAATCCAGTCTCCTGTCATTGCTGCTCACAATGCAGTCTCCTTTACACTGGGGAGACCAAACAGAGACTGCACTGAGGAATATTCTCACTCTGTCTGGAGGAATAACCTTGACCTTCTCACTGCTTCCCATTTCAATAACCTTCCTTGCTCTCATGCTAACATTGCAGTCCTGAGCTGCTGCAATGTTCCAATGAAGCTCAACCCAAGCTCGAGTAACACCTCACTTTACGGATTGTACCTTACAGCCCGTAGAGTTAACATTCATTTTCATAACTTCACATTCTGAACCCATTATAGGTGTTCTCCATTTTACGTGCATTCTGCATGTATTACCTTGACCTTGTCTATGTTTTGTTTATGTTGCACTCAGGAGAGAGAAACCATTTCTCCCATTCAAACTTCAATATACACCCAATTCACATCTGCTTCTCTTTCACCACAATCAAAAATCCCTCCTCTGTGACATTGCAGCTCGACATGCTCTGTTTCCCTTCATCCCTCGTCCACTTTTGTCAAGGGATAAAAACGTCCTTTTCAGTTGTGAACAATGGTTAATCTGGACTTGATATACTATCTCTGTTTCTCTGTCTCCACAGATGCTGCCAGACCTGCTGAGTTTCTCCAGCAATTTCTGGTTTTGAATAGCTTGAAAGACGTGTATCAAAGCTGCTCAAATGCCCTGTCTAAGATGGAGCACCATAAACTAGGAAGTGAACAATAACGCAAACTGTACAAATTCGTTGGTTCTGAAATTACATAAGATTGGCATTATTGACACTACAAAGTTCTTAATCAAGGCCATGGAGTGAAACAAAGAGAAACAGTTACAAAGTTAAAACAGAAAGTGGCACGACTGGACGGAAAAGATTCAGATGAATATTAGAATTGGAATTGTTACAGTATGGAAACAGACACTTCGGCCCAAGAAGTCCACACCGATCCTCTGAAGACTAAACCAACCAGAACCATTCCCTATCCTATGATTACCCCTGACTAATGGACCTAACCTGCATATTCCTGAACACGGTAGGCAGTTCAGCAAGGTAAATAACATCCACATTTTTGGATTGTGGGTGGGAACCAGAGCATGCAGAAACAAAAAACTCACACAGACACAGGGAAAATGTGCAAGAGAGTTGGAATCGGACCTGGGTCCCCAGCGCTTTGATGCAGCATCGCTTTCTACTGAGCCACGATGCTGCCACACAGAAAATATGTCGGGGTTTTCAGAAAGATGACAAGTAAGAGTTGTGACAACGTGGACAGACACTCAGAGGAATGAGAATATTAAAATGGAAGTGTTACCACATCAGTCACAGGGTAGGTCACGGGGTGATGGGTGACTGGGTCTCGGTGTGAACTGGGGGAACAGACAGCTGAATTGCATTTCAGAAATTGCAGCTCAAACCTGGAAATTCATGTGGTGCTGTAGATCACAGCTGGACAGAAGGAGAATTGCATTCAGTTACAACCTGTAACGTTTTTCCCAGTCTAATCTTTTAGTCTATTATTCCCATTATCGGATCGATGTTTCATTGCCGATTGTGGTTGAATATACCAGGGTCAGAACCATGTGTATCTAAAACTGATGACAATCCATTTAAAGCTATCACACTGACTACTGTACTTACATTCCAAACAGCAGGACTAATATCTGATAGAGCGTACAACATGATTACAAAGCAAACATATCAGATCGAAGCTCTGCAGTCCTGCCACATCCAGTCAGAAATGGAGTTGAACCAGGGAACAACTGACAAGGGAAAAGGACTCCACAAATATTATTTGAAAACAATGTTCATTGGGATTAGGGCGTCGCCGACTAGGTCCGTATTTATTGCCCAGAGGACTGTTAAGAGTCAATGAATTTGCTGTGTGTCTGGAGTTACATGTGGGCCAGAGCAGGTATGGATGGCAGTTTCCTTCCTTAAAGGATATCAGTGAACCAAATCGATTTCGCCCACAATCAGGAAATGACCCATGATCATCATTAAACTCTTAATCCCAAACATTTATTGAATTTGAATTCCATCATGTACTGTAACAGGATTCGAACTCGGGTCACCAGAAGATTCCTGGGGTTGTTAGACTAACCCATCAGCAGCAACACCACTCGGCTATTGCTTTACCAATCCCCGAAAAGAATGGAACCTTCCTGCACATCAGTATGCAATGTATACGTCATCCTCAGCCAGAAGTGTTGCTTGGATGATCCCCCAGAATCAAGGATGCCAGACTTCAAACAATTCGATTCGCTGCACGAAACGTTAAGAAACAACTGAACACAGTATATAGACAAAGGGAATGGACCCTGACACCATTCCTGCAATAGAACCACAGACTTGTGCTGCATAACAAGCCGTGTCTCCGTTGAAGCTGTTTCATTCCAGCTACAACTCTGACATCTCCCTGGCAATGTGGAAAATTACACAGAAGTGTCCCGTCCCCTAAGAGGAGAATAATTACAATCTGACCAATTACCACCACCTCAGTCCCATCACCATAATCAAATTGATGGGAATTCCTTTGACGGAGCTGTCAGCCAGCACAGAAATAACGTGCACATTGCTGTGTCCGATAGGCCCCCATGTGGAGATGGTGTTGCTGTGGAAATGTCACTGGATTACTAATCCAGACCAGAAGAATGCTCTGACAGCTGGTGGAATTTCGATATAATTAATAAAATATCGAGATATAAAATCTGGTGTTAGCAATATTGACCATGAAGCGCATGTCCATTGTGAACGTAAATTTCCTTCCCCTATGCACATTCAGAAAGTGAATCTCCCGTGCTTTCCTGGTGGAGCCAAAACGTGACTCCAGATATACAGACATGTGGTAAACTCTTCAATGGTCTCTGAAGCGGCCATGTAAGGCCGTTATATCAAACTTCTCCAAGTTCTTAAAGGATAAAAATGAAATAACACCCGGCACCAGCCTCTGTATCGGAAAAGGGAATAGGAAGCACAGTCCTGTCGACACTGCAGAGACCTCCTTCCTTACATCTGAGAGCTTATGACAACATTAACAGAGCTTCCCACAGACTGCACAGAAACATCGTGAAATGAGTAGGCCTTTCAACACATTGAGCCTTCCCCACTCTAGGTTTAGGCCAAACAAGTTTTAAATTAACTTTTTCCTAATACTATATACTGTTCAAAATTTGTGAGAAGATTTATAGCTCGGGTGCTCGTTGTTGTGGTTCTGTTCGCCGAGCTGGGAGTTTTTCTTGCAAACGTTTCGTCCCATTTCTAGGTGATATCTTCAGTGCTTGGGAGCCTCCTGTGAAGCTCTTCTGTGCTGATTCTTCCGGAATTTATACTGGTTTGAATCTGTCGCTTCCGGTTGTCAGTAGCAGTTCGCTGCAGTAGCCGGTATATCAGGTGTAGGGCGATGTGTCTGTTAATCGAATTCGTGGATGAGTGCCATGCTTCTAGGAATTCCCTGGCTATTCTCTGTTTGGCGTGTCCTATAATAGTGGTGTTGTCCCAATCGAATTCATGTTGTTTGTCGAATTCGTTTTAAGTAAATACCTATACAAGGTATTCAACAAAAACGGATACCTGCGCAATTTCATCAACAGATGCCTCAGGGAAAGACAACGAAATGAGGACATGCGGCAACCCAAAGGACTGGCCACACTCCCATACATCAGGAGCATTTCTGAACTGACAGCCAGACTGCTGCGACCACTAGGACTCATAACAGCACACAAGTCAACAGCCACTCTCAGACAACAACTCACAAGGACAAAGGACCCAATACCCAGCATGAGCAAAACCAATGTAGTGTACAAAATCCCATGCAAGGACTGCACAAAACACGACATAGGACAACAGGAAGACAGCTAACAACCCGCATCCATGAACACCAACCGGCCACGAAACGACACGACCAGCTATCCCTAGTAGCCGTAAACTCAGATGACAAACAACATGAATTCGATTGGGACAACACCACTATTATATGATAGGCCAAACAGAAAACAGCCAGGGAATTCCTAGAAGCATGGCACTCATCCACGAATTCGATTAACAGACACATCGACCTAGACCCTATATACCGGCCACTGCAGCGAACAGCTACTGACAACCGGAAGCGACAGATTCAAACCAGTAGAAATGCCGGAAGAATCAGCACAGAAACGCTTCACAGGAGGCTCCCAAGCACTTAAGATCTCACCTAGAAAGGGGACGAAACGTTTGCAAGAAAAACTCCCAGCTCGGCGAACAGAACCACAACAACTATATACTGTATATACTTTGAAGTGGTCATATATCAGAAAAAAAATGAAGTAGGAACTTTGGTCCGTCAACTTTGCTCACCCATTCAATATAACAATGGCTGATCCTGTACCTCCACTCCAAACATCTGCAGCAACTTAACTCCTTTAGTGTCGAGAAGTCCTTATTTATATTCAGTGCCTTAGCGTACGCAGTCTTATATGGGACAGAATTCCCCAGGTTCACCAGTCTGCGAGTGCAGACATTTATTCTCATCTCATTTCAGAGTGGCTTGCCTGTACCTAATACCGTGACCCTTGTTTTAGATGTCCCAGCCAGTGGAATTATAATCCCTGCTGACAATCTGTTTCACCATGTCAGAGTTTTATATATTTCACTGAGATCTCCACCCATTTTCCTGAACTCCACGGAATACAGGCCCAGTTGCCTGAAACTCTGCTCCCACAACAAGCCTGTCATCCCATAGATCAGTCTGGTCATACTTCGCTGCTCTCCCTCAACATCAGGTTTGCCCTTTATTAGATAAGGAGACCAAAAGTACACAGAATACTGCACAATGTTCGAGATGGGAGCTCACCAACGCCCCGTGTAGCTGCAGTAAGACACACCTGACTCAAATCCCCCGGAAATGAAGTTCAACACAATCATTTATCTTCCTATCTGCTTTCTGTTGCAGCAGTATTGCTTTCTGTGACTGGTGTACAAGGAAATCGAGATCCTTTTCAATGACACAGGTCAGCACTTGGTGGGTTATATATACTGGTCAGTGTGCCATTATCAATCCCAGTATTGACTTCTAGCTTCAGAACTCACTGCCCTGCATGGACCTTGGAGTTTGTTGAAGAAGTCAACAAAAGTATACACATAAGTATCTTCATGCAGCAACGTTTTTTTACATTAATTCCTTTTGAAATGCTAGCCTGTTCGTCTATTTTTTCCAACCAAATTGCTCAATGTTACGTTGTTCTTCAGCTGCCACATATTTTACAATTTCCTCCAATTGTCTCAGTCACCTTGAAACTTTTTTATATCCTCCCCACCCACTCACAATCTCAGTTTGGTACCATCAGCTGATTTGGAAAGATTACATTTAACACCCAAGAACAAATGTTTGATCTGTTTTCTAAATAGATGGGGCCCAAATATCAATTCCTGGATTATCCCACTAGTTATTGCTTTCTCTCACAAAATGTATGGAAAGGTTGATGCTGATTCCCTTTTTCCTGTCAGCTCTCCAATTCTCAACCCCTGCCACTATATTAGGTCTGGCTGTTACACACTGTTATGGGCCAGGACAGACCCCCTCAAATCATTTCAAGGAAATAGTGCAGACCAAACTATGCTCATTGATTTAAGCAAATGTAAGGTGGATATTCCAGGAGTGATGCAGCTGGTCAAATCACTTCGTTTGAAACAAAACTGAATGTCTTTACAAGATTACTGAGTGAGACACAAACACAAGAGGATACAATACAGACTAACTTAACCTATCCTAAAACACAACAGATTATCCCAATTTAATGATGGTATTCCAAACACTTGATATAATCCCCATTAACACCCCATGGCAAAACCGAATGGATAAAAAAAAATCAAACCCAGTTTCTCAGAGGAGAGATGTCAGAGAGAGGGAGGAACAACATGGACCAACTTCTTTGGATCCGGTAACTTCACAACTGCTGCCTGCTTTAAGTAAACAGCCAGACTGCGGAAAATCAGACCAAACAAACCAAAGCAGTGGAGCTGAACTGAGATAACTGGCCACTCCCCTTTCATAAGAACAGAAGAACAGAAGAACTAGGAGCACGAATAGGCCGTTTGGTCCTCTGCCACACAATAAGATCATGACTGATCTACTCGTGGACTCTGATCTACTTCCCGCGCTCCCATCGTATCCCTTATTTACTTTATTGCTCAAAAAGTACCTATCTTAGCTTTAAAACCGTTTACTGAAGTAGTACCAATTACTTAACTGCACAGGGAATTCCAAAGATTACAAACCTCTCGATGAAGATATTCCTTCTCAATTCAATCCTAAATCTACTGCCTCTAATATTGAGGCCATTCCCTCTTGTCTTAGCTTCACCTGCCAGTGGACACATCCTCTCTATTTCGATCTTATAAAGTCCCTGCATAATTTTACATGTTTCTATGAGATCATCCTGTCATTCTTCTAAATTCCAATGAAAATAGTTCCAGTCTGCTAACTCACACCTCATAAGCAAACCCCCTCACCTCTGGAATCATCCGAATAAAACACCTCTGCACCCCCTACAGCGCCAGTATACCCTTCTTGAAATGATGAGACCAAAACTGCATACAGTACTCCAGGTGTGGCCTTACCAGCACCCTGGACAGCTGCAACATGACCTCCCTGCTTATAACCTCAATCCCTTTAGCAATGAAGGGCAACATTCCATTTGCTTTCCTCAGTATTTGCGGTACTTGCAGACCAGCCTTCTGTGATTCATGCGCATGGACACGCAGGTCCCTCTGTATGACAACATGCTGCAACGTTTTACCATTCAAGTAATAATCATTTTTTACTGGCACTCCCAACAAAATGGATGACATCACAGTTATCAACATTGTATTCCATCTGCCAGACCTTTACCCACTCACTCAAATTATCTGTGTTCATCCACGAAGTCTCACAGTCCTCTGCATGCTTTGCTATGAAACGCATCTTCGTGTCATCTGCAAACCTTGTCACACTACATGTTCTCTCCAACTCCAAATCATCTGTATAAATTGTGAATAATTGTGGCCTCAACACCCATCTCTGAAGCACACCACTAGGTATTGATTGTCAGCCAGAATATCACTCACTTACACTCACAATTTGCTTCCTGTTATTCAAACAATCATTTATAATGCTGATAATTTACACGTAACACCATGCACCTTTTTCTTATGCAGCAGCTTCTTGTGCAGCAACTTGTTGAAGTTCTTTTGGAAATCTCGGTATACCATAGCCACTGGGGCCTTGTTATCCATCTTGCTCGCATTGTCTCCAAAGATTTCCAAAAGACTTGTTAGACATGACCTGTTCTTCATGAACCCATGTTGCGTCTACACAATGGGACGATTTCTAACGAAGTGCCTTGCTGTTTCTTCCTTGATAATACACTCAAGCAGTTTCCCCACTACACAGGGAAAGCTAACTGGTCTATAATTCCCCATATTTTGTTTAATTCCCTTTTTAAACAGTGGCATCACATTTGCTGTTTTCCAATCTGCGGGGACTGCCCTGGAGTTCAGCAAATTTTACCAAATTGCCACAATTGCATTTTCTCCTTCTCCCGCTATCTCTTCTGTAACCCTGGGATTCGTTCCTTCAGGGCCAGGAGACGTGCCTACCCTCAGCTCCTTTACATTCCCCAACACGATCTCTTCCATTATAATGATTGTTTCCAAGATCTTCACTTACCTTCGACTCTTTGTCAATTACTAACATGCTATTAGTGTCCTCCACTACGGTGACAGATACAAAACACCTGTTCAATGCCACGGCCATTTCGTCATATCCTTTAACTCAATGACCCTTCCCATCCTCTGAAGGACCAACATTTACTTGAGCCTTGCTTTTTCATTCTATATATTTAAGCTATATACCATCATCTATCTATCTTTATATTGTGCACTTTTTTCCCCTCTCGTGTTCTATCATTCTTTTCTTTGTAGTTATTTTTGTGGCTTTCTGTTAACCTGTAAAATGTTTCCCCAATCTTCTAGGTTTCCGCTGTTCTTGGCCACTTCGCATTCATTCTCTTTCAATTTGATAGCGTCCCTTATTTTCTAAGACACAATTGACAGATTACCCATTTTCTTAGAGTCTTTCCTTTTCACTGGAATATACTTTTGCCACAGAAATTAAAAATCTCCTTTGAAAATTCTCGACTGCTTGTCAACTCTCCCATCATGAATATTTGTTTCGAGGCGACTTTAGCCATCTCCTCTCTCATTCTATTTTAGTCTGCCTTGCTGAAGCACAGGACCCTGGTATTGGATTTCATCTTCACAGTCTCAATCTGTATTCTAAATTCAACCATACTGTGATCACTCCTTTACTAAGATGTGAATAATTATTCTTGTCTCATTGTACATGACAAGACCTATGATACATTGCTCCTCACAGTGCGTGCTTTCAGTTTAGACTTGAATGCATTCCCAAGTAGTCAACCCCAGACTTTTTGGATTCGCTGCTTTTAAGACACCCATGAAAAATAAAATAAGGACAGAATAAACGTGTTAAAGGAGTAGCATTGTCATAACACTAGACTTGGGACTTCATTAAAAATGTTTCTGATAATCCAAATTCACTGCATCAATTGCTAGGCCATAATTAATTTCCCAATCAGTTTCTCAAACATGATTGGCCCTTAATAAATCGGCAATGACTTAATCTACGTTCATTAATTTTACATGAATGAAAATTTCTAAGTTCCCTGGTAATGCGTCCTTTCTAATAGACTCTTGTATTGTCCTGATTGCGATTTTGGTGCTAAGCCGACTGCCATTACCTGCCTCCTTTAGAAGTAATGGAGTTAAATTTGCTGTTGTCAAATCTATGAATTCAGTTCCAGAATCATCAAGCATTTGGTAGAGGATAAACAGAGTATTCATTGTTACCTTGTCCACCTCCCTTACTAATTAACGAGGAGATTAACAGGACATGGGGATTTATCAGATTTCAGTCAATATATTTTCCCTAAAACTATTTATGTACGGATTTGATTCTATTTACTTTTTCTCAGTAGACTGAGAATTGCTTGGAATTTACTTTTTGAAATGTTTTCTTTTGGGAAGGCAGAACAGAAGTGGTTGCTTCACAGTCCTGCCATTTTCCTTTTCTCTGGTTTCAGCCTGTAAGGAAGATACAATTATTTTCTCTAACATTTCACCTTGGTATACTGTATGTTGAGAAGTTTTTACATTTCACTCTTGTAAATGTATGCTTCATAAACCCATCATTTCCTGTCTTAGACTGCTCAATGATTGATCTTCCACAGCCATACAATCACTGAAGAAATCGCTGTACACTCCGAAATACAGTACAATCTACATTAGTCCCACTTTCATACGTCAGGCCCATAGACGTGAGTGCTTGTCCACGTACCTTTTAACGGCTGTACGATGACCCACAACAACTGCACTCTCACAAAAATGCTTTCCAGACGCCAACGTCCTTTGGGTGAAAAACCATCCTGCAATCCTCTCTAAACCTCAAACCCTTCACTTTAAAAGTGTGATCATTTGTTCTTAACCCTCTGACTTAAAGGAACTGCTGCTGTCTATCTACCCTGTCTATGCCCTTCGTAATCTTGCTCTTCTAAATCACGTTCCCCTCAGTCTTCTCTGCTCCAAAGTAACCAACCCGAACTTATCCAGCCTCCCTCCATAGCTGATATGCTCCATTCCAGACAACATCCTGTTGAATCTCCTCTGCGCCACTTTCAGTGCAATCACATCTTTCCTGTAATGTGGATCCCTGAACTGCACGCAGTATTCCATTTTGGCCTAACCAAAGTGCCATATAGCTCTTGTAATCTATGCCTCGATTAGTAAAGGCTTTGCCTGCTGTCTCCAATTACTTCTTAACTAATCTATTAATCAGTCCCGTCACATTCAGGGATGTGTGGAGAAGCACTCTCTGAACTTGCGAGTCTGCAGCTATTTATTGGGTCCTCACCTGTCTGGTTCCTTTCTTCAAAGTGAATCACCTCATATTTATCAGGGTTACATTCCATCTGCCATTGATCTGCCCATCTGACCATTCCATCCGTATCCTCCTGTAACGCAAGATCTTCGTCCTCACTGCCAACCAACCGAGTAATCTATGTGTCAGACACAAACCTAATTATTACATTCACCCATGCCCCTTCAGTTCACATCTATATCATTTATGAATTCCACAAATAATAAGGGACACAGCACTGACGCACAAACAGTCTTCGACAACCACCTATTTTCTGCAATTGTTTCTCGAACACTGATCTGATACTCACTGGTCTGTAGTTCCTTGGTAAATCTCTACAGCCCTTCCCATAAAGGGTGTTCTCCAGTCCTCGGCACCTTACCTGTGACCAGATTGTATTTAAACATTTTCAACAGCGCCTTTCATCCCTTGTCTACAACAACAGCCTGAGATGTAACTGAGCTGGAACTAGGGACGTGTCCAATTTTATACCAGCCAAAACTATCAATCGTTGTATACATCTTACATCAATCTGCTCAAGAGCTTCTCAGCCCATCTTCTAGAATTCTGTCTCTGCATCATCCTTCTCCCAAGTAAAACAGGCATGAAGCTTTCATATATCAATCTATCAATGTTCACCAGATTCACAAACAGATTCCCGCCTTGATCTCAGGCCAAGTTTCGTCGGCAGAAAACCTTGCTATCTGAGGGATTAATCTGGAGAATGTCCATCCAGTGTAAGGGATCAGTATATTTTATTTAGATCAAGACATCAAAATTGTGTACAATGCTCCAGGTACAGTCTAGGAGAAATTGAGGACTGCAGATGCTGGAGATCAGAGCTGAAAAATGTGTTGCTGGTAAAGCGCAGCAGGTCAGGCAGCATCCAAGGAGCAGGAGAATGGATGTTTCGGGCATAAGCATTCCTGAAGAAGGGCTTATGCCCGAAACGTCGATTCTCCAGCTCCTTGGATTCTGCCTGACCTGCTGCGCTTTTCCAGCAACATATTTTTCAGCTCCAGGTACAGTCTCGCCAGCACTCTGTGTAACTAGTGCAGAATGTTTCTACTGCTCGTGTGAACAACTTACTGCTGAAGTTGGAATCTGAACTGAAACTAACACATGCTGGACACCACAGTGAGTCAGACAGCATCCATAAAAGAGAGCAAGATAACGCTTTGAGTCTAGTTGACCTTTCATTGTCTGTATTCGAATTCCCTTTAAATGAAGGCAAAATTAACTTAACTTTCCCTATTTGTATATGTTCCTCCCAATACCCTTTGCTTTAATGTTTTCTGCTGAGTTACTGTGTGTGCTGATTAAAAATCCTCCTGAATATCTGACTATATCGAATACATTGCTTTTCTATAGTTAGGTCTACAAGATATATCTTAAAACAAAACGTTTGTAAATTATAACTTCCCTTTCATAAATGCAGAATAATTCTCTTGAAGTTTGCTTTTCCTTTTTCAGTGTCCAATATCACATTCGTTATGATAGATTGCAAAGGATTTTTTTTCCTGCAGATGACAAGTAAACTGGTCTGTAGTTTTCCACTTTCCTTCTTCCCTTATATCGTTGGAATGCATTTATATCCTTTCAAATTGAGTACAGATAAATGCAGTCAACAACAATACAATCCATCTATGTATTGCTGCTTTCTCTGAAATTGCAGTATGAAGTATATCTGGTTTAACAAATTTATCAATCCTCAATCCAGGTATGTTGTCATATACTACCACGTCACGAGTATGAATGATTTTAGTGTTTAGTTACATACGTCCTATGGTATTTCTGGGATATTTTCTGGATCTTCGTCCGTGAAGGCAGACATAATGTAACAGTTTCGACTCCTTGTCAATTTTCTGTTCTCTACAATAAATCATCCTGTCCACACATTCACTGTGCCACATTTGGCCTTGTTTTCATTTTCCTTTCAAATATGGACATACACTTTTCGCCAGTATTTACCAAGAACAAAAAATAAATCCAGCACAGGAACAGACCCTTCGGTCCCTCCAAGCCTGCACCGACACAGATCCTCTATCTAAACTTGTCACCTATTTTCGAAGGATCTGTATCCCTCTGCTCCCTACCCATTAATGCATCTGTCTACATACATATAAAATGTCGCTAACGTGACCAATACTACCACCTCCGCTGGCATTGTGTTTCAGGCATCTGCCAGTCTCTGCGTAAAGAACTTTCTGAACATATCTCCCATAAACCTTTTCCCTCTCATCTTGAATTCCTGACCACTAGAAATTGAGTACCCATCTCTGGAAATAGGCGTCTTGCTATCCACCATGTCTATACCTCTCATACTTTTGTAGAACTCACTCAAGTCCCCCGAACTTTTGTCAGTCTAATGAAAATAATCCTAATCTACCAAACCACTCTTCATAGCCAGTTCCCTCCAATTACAGGAAATATCCTGGTGAAACTCCTCTGCACCCTCTTCAAAGCATCCACATCCTTTTGGTAAGGTGGCGATCAGAACTGTACGAACTATTTGAAATATTGTCGAACCAAAGCCATAGACAACTGTAACATGACCTGCCATCTCTTGTACAAAATATACTATAAAACAATCCCTCCTGTGGATGACGATTTAACTGGTCTGTACTTCACAACTTTCTCTTTTCTGCCGTTCTTAAAATGGTGGAATGCAGGAAGCAAAGTATGCTGTATGCCAGCTTGACCACTCTATAGACCTGCCCCTCGAAGGAACAGTGGATCTGAACATCCAGATCTCTATACATCAATTTTGCCCAGGGCTTTTTTTCCATTTACCATATAGTTCATTCTTGAATTGGATTCTCCAAAATGCATCATCTCACGTTTGCCCAGATTGAACTCTATTTGCCATTGCTCTGCACAACTCTCCAATCTATCTATTTTCCGCTGGATTCTCTGACAGTCCCCTTCACTTTCTGCTACTCCACCAATCGTAGTGCCATCTGCAAACTTATTAATCAGACCAAATTTACCTTCCTTTAGTTCATTTATGTATATCATAAACAATAGCGGTCCCAGCACTAAACCCTGTGAAACACCAGCCAGAACAGTCCTTCATTTTGAGAAACTCCCTTCCACTGTTACTCTGTGTCTACTGCCGCCCAGCCTGTTCTCCATCCATTTAGCTCGTAGACCCTTGACCCCTTGCAATTACACGTTCTCCGTGAGCTTACCTCATCAAAAACCTTACCGAGGTCCATCATATAACATCTACAGCTTTTGCATGACTATCAATTTTCACTTCCACAAATAAATCTATTATGTTTGCGAAGATGTGACCTCCCCAGAACAAAGCCTGGGAAGGTCTTGTTTGGAGTCCGTCTGTGTCGTACTCTGGAATCAGACGGGTTTATTTCAAAGCAGAAATTTATAAAATGCCACATTGACTGACTGTCTACAAAGTGCATGCTCTTTTTTAAAAACAAAATTGAATGCATTTGCAAATACGAATCTGCAAATTCAAATTCACCCCACAGATTTATGCGTGTATGCATGCAAGAAATGCGGAGTCTTTGTGCGCGGGGGTGGGGGAAGAGTGAGAGAGAGAGAGTGTGTGTATGTGTGTTTGTGTGTGAGAGAAAGAGAGAGAGAGTGTGTGTGTGTGTGTGTGAGAGAAAAGAGAGAGAGTGTGTGTGTGTGTGTGCGCGCGCGCACATGTGCATGCAAGGGTGTCAGGTGTGTGTGTCCTCGTTAAGATACAGACAGATGTGGCAGATCCCTTTCCCCACACAGACTAACGCTCTGGTTTCAGAGCTTCCACACTCTGCAGCCTCTGCGCCATTTGTTGTTCATGTTACAGACCCAGAGACTGTCACTACAGTCCCCATGTTCCATCCAGAGTTGGGTCTCAAAATCCTCAGGTCTCACTGAATGTCTGGGGCAGCTCACAGCACACCCTCCAGCAAACCATCCCCAACACCTCCACTAAATTTTGAATAACAGGAGTCAATAAGAAGATTTTCATAGAGTGGTAGAGTCACACAGATGTACAGCATGGAAACAGACGTTTTGGTCCAACCCATCCTTGCCGACCCGATATCCCAACTCAACCTAGCCCCAAGCCCTTAACCCTCCTGACCCTTCCTATTCACAACCCGATTCAAATGCCTCTTAAATGTTGCCATTGTACCAGCCTCCATCACTTCCTCCAGCAGTTCATTCCATACACGTACTACACTGTGCGAAAAAGTTGCCCCTTAGGTCTCCTTCCCCTTTCACGCTCAATCTATGTCCTCTTTTTATGGACTCTCCGACTCCAGAGAAAATACTTTGTCTATTTACTCTATCCATGCCGGTCATATTTTGCAAAGCTCTATAAGGTCACCTCTCAGCTTCCGACGCAAGTTCGATGCCTGCCCCTTTAAAATAATACTCGAGGGGCTTCCTCGTGCTACTGACCACACGATCAGCTGAGAGGGACAAACACAGGTGTTCAGTGGACAGCTTCAGACTAAGTTTCAAAGACGTGAGTCAAAACTGCTGAATCCCTCCTGTCCAACATGGATCATTAAACTATCAACCTTTTTTTTTCTTTCTTCCATGTGTGTGGGAGTAATGCAAGAGCACTGCAGGATTGCATATATAACATGGAACATGGGACACACGGGGAAGTGAACAACAGCCCACAGACACCATTTTATTGTTTCTGAGATTCACATGTCAGCACTCGATACAATAGGGAGCCAAAACTCAAGGGCAGGGAAAGGTACGGAAGGACAGAAAAAAATCACATTAAAGATAGAAACAGATACTTAAGACAGCGAAAGGCCATATTGGTGAAATATGGGGAAAAAGACAGGGCAGTGTGACTAACTGGGGAGCTCTGCAGACTATGCCAATGTATTGCTTCGAAAATGAACTGTCTGCCCAGCGTGGAGAGCTGTGCAGACTGCACCACTAGTGCATTGCTTAGTAAGCTGAACTACCTACCCAGCATGGGGAGCTGTGCAGACTGTGCCAGTGTATTGCTCAGTAATGTGGACTATCTGCCCAGTATGGGGAGCTGTGCAGGCCGTGCCAGTGTATTGCTCAGTAAGCTGAACTATCTGCCCAGCATGGAGAGCTGTGTAGACTATGCCAGTGTTTTTCAGCCTCAGTATTGACCGGGGATGGGATGTAGTCAGAGGGACGAAATGCAATCTGTAACCAGAACAGAACAGAACATAGTGACGTCAATGCTTTCAATATTTAAGCAGCAAGGACAGTGATAAAATGAATCATGTTTCACAGTTGAAACGAGACAGTTCAACATAGAGACCAATGAGTAAAACTGCCAGAAGCAATGAGGGAGAGAGTGAATTAACAAGTTCATTGCTGCAGTTAGTAGTGGTATGTAAAGTGAACATCTCGATTTAGAGTCTCAGCAGGAACAACAACAGCGACAATGATAGTAGAGTCAATGAAAGGACAGTGTTACAGTCAATTATGATTTATAAAATTAATGACTGAACATTGAGACTTACCAGGGACACCAACGAAAGCCAGGATTGGATAATAAAAATATTGTATAATGTAAAGTGCATATTCGATCCGCCACGATAATGGCCTTCGATCATAATATGTAGAAAGATTCCAAACAACCCAATATAAACTCCTGTCCATTCTTGAGACATTCCAGCCTAATGTTCTCAGATTCTGATTCATTGTTGGAACATTCCAGACACCTGTGCTCAGGTTCTGATCGCTCCCCACTGCATCTCTTGAGCTGCTGATCCCTTTTAATGCAGTCGGTGGTTCTCCCACTCATACTGTGGAATAGCACATTCAATGGAACCCATTTATCATTAAAAGATGGAACCCTTCCACTGGGATAATTACAATCCATGGAGACTGGCATTAATCGCAGTCACTAAACAAACAGGCTCCGTTAACCCCTTCCTTATGTAACTTTTCCTATCCCAATAAACGGGGACATTTACTCAGTCTGGGCGGAATAGATGGGCGTGGCTTAGGGATGGACCATAAATCTTTCAATCTTCTTATTCTTTCTTCCGTGTATGTGGGAGTAGTGCAAGAACATTGCAGGACTGCTTATATTACATTACGTTTATAAAGGGAGATAGAGATAAATAAACACTCCGGCTGCATAAGGTGACCAGTGGGGACACTTCCATTGACAATAAACCAGTGTCCACTATTTATTGCCCATTGGCTTCGTACAATGCTGCTCCTTGTTACATCATTCAAAGCATTGGAACTGCTGCTCAGGAAAAGGAAAAGGTAATTCTGTCCCCGTGTGTCTGTTACAGAGAGACAGGAGGAGACCATTCAGCCTCTCGACCCTGTTACAGATGGACAATGGGAGGCCATAAAGCCTCTTGGGTCTGTTGCAGAGGGATAGGAGGAGACCATTCACCTTTTCGGCTCTATTGCAAATGGAAAGGAGGAAGCCATTCAGCCTCTCGAATCTGTTGCAAATGGACAGGAGGAGGTCATTCAGCCTATTGAGCCTGTTACAGAGGGACAGGAGGAAGCCATTCAGCCCATTGAGACAGAACGAGGCCGTTCAGCCTCTCGGGTCTGTTGCAGAGGGACAGGAGGATGCCATTCAACCTATTGAGTCTGTTCTAGAAGGACATGAGGAGGCTATTCTGCTTCTTGAGCCTGTTATTCTGTTAGTTGGAAGTTTTGTTGGTTGGAAGTTTTTTTATTCTGTAACTACCAGTTTTAAATTACTTATGGATTAGAACAGTCCTGACATAAATGGTAAAGTTCTAAATTGAATCAGGCCAACTTTGAACGTTTTATATTGGCAATTTCAAAAGCTGCTTGAGAAAAGCTCGTGGCAGGGAAGTGGGAGACCTTCACAACTGAGATTACAGGGTTCTAGGTAGAGTATGTTCCGGTTCATGAGCAATGCAAGGCTGGTCGGGAATGCTGGATGGCGAGCGGAATTGAGTTTCTGTTCAAGAAAAAGACGGAAGCATATCATTGTTACAGACAGTCGGGATCGAGTGAATCCATCGAGGAGTACCAGGGCTCTAGGCTAATACTCAAGAGGGAAATGAGGAGGGTAAACTGGGGGCAGAAGATATCTTTCTAAAATAAGGTAAGGGACAATCCAAAGAGATTCTACCAATACGTTCAGGTCAAAAGAGTAACTAGGGAGAGGACAGGTTCCTTTAAAGATCAGAAAATTGACCTATGTGTGGAATACATAGAGATTGGTGAGATACTACAAAAATATTTTGCATCAGTATTTACTGTGGAGTGCGATATGGAAGGTAGAGAAATTGGGGAAATGAATGGTGATATCTTTAAAAGTGTCCATATTACAGAATATGAAGTGCTGGCCATCTTAAAATGCATTAAGGTACATAACACCCTCTGACCTTTTATGTGACTCTTGGATAGGCACTTGGAAGTTAGTACAATGAAGGGCACATATGTTAATCTGTTCTTAGAGTAGGAGAAACTGCCGGCACAACATCAACAGCTCAGGGTCCTGTCCTGAGCTGCACTGATCTGTGTTCTATGACCTGATCAGGTGTACCCCAGAATCTTATGGAAAGCTAAGGAAACCATTGTTTGATATCTGGCTGAGATATTTTTATCATAGACAGCCACAGGTAAGGTTGTGCCATTGTTTAAGAACAGTTGGTAAGGAAAAGTGAGGAAACTATAGACCGGTGAGCCTGATGTCATTAGTGGGTAAGTTGTTGGAGGGGTTTCTGAGGGACAGGATTTACTTGTGTTTGGAAAGGTAAATTCTGATTAGCAATAGTCAACATGACTTTGCATGTGGGAAATCTTGTCTCACTAATTTGATTTAGTTTATTGAAGAAGTGAAGAATAAGATTGATGAAGGCACAAAAATAGAACGGTGCAATAGAATATGGACTTTATTAAGGTATTCAAAAAGGTTCCAAGTGTAAAACTATTAAGCATGGTTAGATCGCATGGAATACAGGGAGAGTTGTAGTTAATTCGCTCAAAGGTAAGAGATGAAGGTAATGCTGGTGCGACATATTTTATTTGGACTGGAGGCCTGTGACCAGCAGTGTACCACAAGGATCTAATGGATTTTGTCATTTATGTAAATGATTTGGATGTGAATATTAGTAAGAATGGTTAGTAAGTTTACAGGTAACACCAGAATTGGTGAGGTAGTGAACAGTAAAGATGATTAACTCAAAGTAAAACGGGACCCTGATAAGATGTGCCGAAGTGCCGAGGAGTGGCTGATGGAGTTAATGTCAGACAAACGGATGGTGTAATATTTTTGTGAGGCAAATTGGGTCAGCACTTGTAGGCAGGATCCTGGGAAGTGTTTCCAATCACAGAGAGCTAAATACAAACTATAGAAACACTGCAGTGTGGAAATAGGCCATTCAGCCCATCGAGTCCACACTGACCCTCTAGATAACATGCTGACCAACACACCCATACGTTACCCCAGTAACTCTACATTTCCCTTAGAAAATTCACCTAAACTGCATTTCCCTGGATACTTTGGGTCAGTTTAGTGAGGCCACTGAACCTATCCTGTGCATTTTTAGACTTTGGGAGAAAAACCAAGCACTCGAAGGAAACCCACACAAACACGCGGAGAAAAAGCAAACACCGCACAAAGAATCACCAAAGGGTGGAATCGAACCTAGCTCATTGGTGTTCTAAAGCACTATGGCTAGCCACTTTGCTACCTAACGATCATCAGAGCGAGCGACTTACTTCTCCCACTTTCTCTGGATCTGTCACATCTGTTCAGATGATGTTGAATTCCAGCGTGGTGCCTTTGTCAAGCCCTCCTTAACCTTCACCCCAGGATTCACATTCTAATGGACAGGTCCTTAAACTGTGACTGACACATTGCCTGCACAGCTGCCCTCACCCCTTCTCCTCCTATCCAGATCAAGTGTTCCATTAATACTACAGCATGCAAGATAATTGCTGATTTAAAATAAAACAAAAAGCTGCATACACTGGAGATCGGTAACCAATACTGTTCTAATGAAGACTCCCCAGATTCGAAACATTGACTCTGCTCTCTTCTGACAAAGAATTGCGAGAAAGTGACAACTGCAAATGCAGTAAATTCTAAAATTAATTCCTGATGAAGGGTTTATGACTGAAACATAGTCTTTCCTGCTCCTTGGATTCTGCCTGACCTGCTGTGCTCTTCGGGGGCCACACTTTTCGACTTTCTTCCTTCAGATGCAACCAGACCTGTTGAGGTTTTCCTGCAACTTCTTATGTATCTAATTTCCTGTTTATAACTTAAACAAAGATTTCCCTGCAGCATTGTCTTCCAGGCACATCTTCCACCAATGTTTGTTTCTTCTTCTTTGTTCTATGCCGCAGTCAAACTGTTTCTGTATAAACTGAGCACCGTAGTGAGATGAATGGTAGATTCAGCGAGATTTGTCTCGATGCCTTTCTCGATGTTACAAAATCTCGCTGCATTTTTATCGAAAAACGCATGGATAAGAAAGGCTGAGATGGATATGGGTCAAGTACAGGGATATGGAGTCAATGTGGACTGACATTTTGGTCGGAATGGACCAGTTCTGGCTGAAGGGCCTTTCTCCGTGCAGTAGGATTTTAGGAATGTGAATGGAAGTAGTTTGGGATATAGACAGAGAGGGTGGGGGTGACGGTGGTTTAGAAACAATGTCATGGAAAGATATGTTCACAGGTTTCAGAATTCTGAATGTAGACATGTAGATAGCATCTGACAACATAAGCCAACGTTACCAGGAATGATGAGTGAATGGAATATTGGTGTGAGTTCAGCTAATGGAGAGTTATGGATTAGGATTTGTTCTGCAGCTTTGTACCTGGGAGTGGGGTCAGCAGAGTCTTTGACTCTGGGCTGAATCTAACACTAATTTCTCTCAGTGTCATTTTCATTGAGTGACAGAGCGATTGTCTGGATGAGACGGAGCTAGTTTCCTGGTGCTATCTTATCAAACTCACCTCATTCACTACCCGCCGCACCGCATGGTGTCCCTGTCATTCAATGCCAGCCTGATTCTCCCACTCAGCACGGTTGGACGTATTCACCATCGCCGGAAAACCCTGGATATTCCGTGATCCCTGGCACTGATGCCAAAAATAAATGCCAGTGGGCAAATAATTGAACTTTCTCAGTTCGGAGATGCCCTGCCCAGTTGAGGCCGAGCATGAAAGATAAGACAATAGGTAATAGACAATAGACAATAGGTTCAGGAGCAGGCCATTCGGCCCTTCGAGCTTGCACCAACATTCATTATGATTATGGCTGATCATCCACAATCAGTATCCTGTTCCTGCCTAATCCCCGTAACCCTTGATTCCACCATCTTTAACAGCTTTATCCATCCATAAGGGGCAATTACACCACGGGTTTGTCGACAAGGGAATTGATGTCCTGGTGGATGGGGTAGTAGAGAGGGCGAGTATTCCAGCAGACTCACCAAGCATGGTCTGAGCTCATCCACCCAACTCAGTGCAGTATCTGTGGTCTGAAGAAATGAATACAGGACAAGCATCAATAACCTTCCCGGCTCTGTCAGGATAAGGGTCATTGTACTCTCTCTGCTCCCTCTCATTCACTGTATATCTGTTATCGCACCTACCTCAGAACAAGACTCACGCTCCAACATTCTCACTGCTGTAGGCAGCACCTCCCCCACTCATTTATAACATGCTCAGGAGAGTGCTGATTATGGAATGTTCCTGATAACGTTCCAAACAATTCCCGGTTTCAGGAGAATGACAGTGCCCCAGTGTGGAAAGCATGAGGGGAAGGAACTGTGTGTTTTTTAAAAATTAAAATTACATACACACGAAATTAAAATCTATCATGAGGCCATGCCATCCTTCAAATGTTTCGGGAGTGATCAAACTGTCTCCTGAGCTCCATGTTATAGGAACTTTCAGTCATGCAGTCCCCGGCGTCCTGTCACTGACCAGACAACATTCAGGCATTTTATCCTGGGTTTCTTCAAGCATGTGTGCTTTAGGCATTTCCCATGGTGACAGACTCTCCGACCAATATGTCCCATCAGCTTTCTACTTTCATGCAATAGTAAGCATCCTTCAAACAGATCAAGCAGAAATATACTGTTATTTAATAGTTGTAGATATCTAAACACAATTATTATTCTGGTTATTTTGCTTGTGTCACCTTATTGCATTCAGCTCAAGATAGCATCTAAACACTTGTTTCCACAATTTCCAGCAGAGAACATTTTTATCCTCAGCTGGTAGCTTGACCGTTACGTGAATTGTACCTTTTTCCTTTTTATGCAAGTTTCTCTTGCCCTTTGTCTGTGAGTGTTTCTGTCTGAAACAGTTACAAAGGCTCCCACTCAGTTGGCTGGACGGCTGGTTTGTGATGCAGAGGGAGGCCAATAGTGCAGGTTCAATTTCCCACACTGACAGAGGTCACCATGGAGGGGACGTTCTCTCAACCTCCAGGGCTCAACTCCACTCTCCTGCTAACCCCTCATATCCGTCAACTCACAGATATGTCAAAATCCAATCTAGCCCATCTGTAAAAACATTAAGTGGCCCAGCCTTCACAACTCTCTGGGTTAGTTAAATTCAGACTTCACGACCTTCTGAAAGAAAACATTTCTTTGTATCTCATTTTCAAATCGATATTCCTTATTCTGTGTCTGAGTTCGAGACTCTGCCCATGTGTGGAAACACATTCTCTGCATCTACCTTGTGAAGCCCTCTCTGTATCCTTTACGTTTCAGTAATATCACGCTCATTCATTTCAAGCACAATGAATAATCGCCTCACCATTTTAGACGTATTCAATAATTCAACCCTTCCATCCAGGAACCTGCGTACTGTATCAATCTAGTTACTTGCTGCAACACCACGCTGACTTTATCTTTCATATGCAGGAATACTCCAATTCCTTTTTACTGCTCTTTTGTTGGGAGTCTTCTTCATTAACTAACAGCGTGCCTTGTGGTTCGCAGTGTCATCCTCAAACTCGGATGTATATTGTATTCAGCTCCCGCCATCAGGCTGTCAGAATAGACTGTTAATAACTGATGCCATCGGACTGTTATTTGTGATACTCCAGTAGATATGTCTTTATCATAACGATCCATAAATCCTGACTCTCCGAATTTTATGTGTTAACCACGCATCATCCCATGCTAATACATTGTCCGTAACACTATGAGCTTCTGTCTTGTGTAAGAACCTTTATTTTGTGATACGTTGTGGAAGATCTCCGGAAAGCCCATGCCTACCAATTCCCCTTCATCAAGTCCGCATCTTACATTTTCAGAGATCTCAGAATAACTTTGCAGACAAAATATAGTTTCCCATTCACAAAACCATACTTTTCTAAATGCCCTTCAACTCTTTCCTTAATCACAGTCTCTCGCAGATTCCCAGTAATAATGGTTAGGCTAAATGTTCCCTGTCTTCTGTCTCATTCCTTTCTTGAAGACAGGTGCCATATTGGAGGTTCTCCAGTTTCGCTGGAATACTCCTGAAATCTAGAGAGTTATGGAATCTTTCACACAGTACCACCAGTCACTCTGTAACCACTTTTAAAAAAAAGCACCTATGAATTACTGCTGACCGGTCTACCCTTACTCTTGTCTATTTGTCAAAAAACCTTGTTCCTTTTGTTAGAGACAGTTCAGAAACTTGCCTACTATTAACATTTTGTTTATATCATTGACATGCTTACAGTGCCTTCCCCTATGAGGAACAATGCAAAGTACTGGTGTAATTTATGCCTGTTCACTGTAGCCAGTTCCCCAGTCACATCCTCCAAATGACATCAATATACTTCCCAGACTGCATTTCGACTTAAGGTCACACACTCATTTTGAACTATTTTTTATATATGCAGACAATTTTGTGATGCTTGTTTTTATATTTCTTGCCAATTTACTTACATCATTTCTTTTGTTCCCCTTTCCTCGCTTTCTAAATTCATACAGTTACATCATGCACAAACAGACCCATTGGTCCAACTTGTTCATGGTTAACTAAACTAGTCCCATCTGCTTTCACGTGCCCCATATGCATCTAAACGTTTCCCATTTATATATTTGACCAAATGTCTTTTAAATGTTTAGACACGCTGAATTTCTCCAGCAATTTCTGGTTTTGAACAGTTTTAAAGACGTGTGTCAAAGCCGCCCAAATGCCCTGTCCAACATGAAGCGCCATACACTGAGAAGTGAACAATAACGCAAGATGTAGAAATTCATTGGTTCTGAAACGAAGTAAGACTGGCATCATTGCCGCTACAGAGAGCTTAATGAAGACCATCAAGAGAAACAAAGGGAAACACATTCAATTTAAACACCGAAGGTGGCATGACTGAAAGGGAAAAGATTCAGATGAATGTTAGAATTAGAATCGCTATAGTGTGGCAACAGGCCCGTTGGCCCCACAAGTTAACAACGATTCTCTGAAGACCCAAGGCCATATCTTACATTTATCCCTGACTAATGGACATAACTGAACACTATCGGCAATTTAACTAGGCCAATGCCCCTAAGCTGCACACCTTTGGACAGTGGGTGGAAACCAAAGCACATGGAACAAACCCATGCAGACATGGGAAGAATGTGCAAACTCCACATAGACAATCGCCGGAAGATGCAATTGAATCTGGGCCCGTAGTGTTGTGAGGCAGCAGTGCTAACCACGGACCCACGGTGCTGCCCGGTGGGGCAAGTTTAGGGGTTTTGAGAATCATGACAAGTCAGAGGTGTGACACCATGGACAAACGCTCATAAGAATGAGAATACTTAAATGCAGGTGTTACCACATCAGTAACCAGAGTAGGTCATGGGGTGATGTGTGAATGAGTCTCGGTGTGAAGTGGGGGACAGATAACAGAATTGCAATGCAGAAATTGCAGCTCAAAACTGGGAATTTATGTGGTACTGTCGATCACAGCTGGACAGAAGGCGAATTGTATTGAATCACAATCTGTAACATTTTGTCCAGGATAATCCCTCAGTCTGTCATTCCCGTGAAGCTGATCGATGTTTCAGAGACGAGTTGGTGAATGTACCAGTGGCAGAACCATATTTACCTAAAATGATGACAATCCACTTAAAGCTACTGCACTTGACCACTGTACTTTCATTCCAAACAGCAGGACTGATATCTGAGAGAGAGGGCGAAATGAATACAAAACAAACAGATCAGATAGAAGCTCTTCAGTTCTGCCACAGCCAGTCAGAAATGGAGTTGAACTATGAAACAACTGACAATAAAAGAGGATTCTACAAATATTATTTAAAAACAAGATTCTTTAATGGGATTACAGCGTCACTGGTTCGGTCATCATTTATTGCCCAGATATTAGTTAAGAGTCAAATAATTTGCTGTGGGTCTGGAGTTACATGTGTCCAGAGCAGGTATGGATGGCAATTCCTTCCAAAAAAGGCATCAGTGAACCAGATGGGTTTCTCCCACAATCACCAATTGATTCATGATCATCATTACACACTTAATTCCAAACATTTGTTGGATTTGAATTCCACCATCCACTGTAACAGGATTCGATCTCAGGTCACTAGAACATTACTGGAGTTGTTTGACTAACATCTCAGCAGTTTTTCCTGTGGCTATTGCTCTATCATTCCTCGAAAGAGTGGAACCTTGCTTCACATCAGTGTAAAAGACAAGGATGCAGTGTCTACACCATCCTCAGCCAGAAGTGTTGCTTGAATAATGCCCACAGAATCACAGATGCCAGTCTTCAACCAATTCGATTTGCCACACGTGACATGAAGAAACAGCTGAATGCAGTCAATACGACAAAGGCAATTGGCCCTGACACCATTCCTGCAACAGAACAGAAGACTTGTGCTGCACGCCAAGCCGTGTCACTGGGCACAGTGTTTCATTCCAGCTCCAACTCTAACATCTCCCTGGTAATGTGGAAGATTACTCAACTATGTCCCGTCCCCTAAGTGGGGAATAATTACAATCTGACCAATTACCACCCCGTCAGTCCTATCAAGACAGTAAAATTGGTTAGAAGTCTTCCTGACAGAGCTGTCAAGCAGTACAGAAATAATCAGCTCAGTGTAGTTTCCCATAGCTCCCCATGTGGGATGGTGCTGTTGTGGAAATGCCACTGGGCTACTAATCCAGACAAGATAAAAGCTTTGGCAGCTGGTAGAAGTTAGAAACAATTAATAAAATATCGAGATGTAAAATCTGGTGCCAGTAATACTGACCCTGAAGCCCATGTCAATTGTCAACATAAATTTGCTTCTCCAGTGTACTTTCAGGAAATGAATCTCCCGTGATTTCCTGGTCTGGCCTAAACGTGATTCCAGATACACAGATATGTGGTAAACTTTTCAATGGTCTCCGAAACTGCCAAGCTAGGCCGTTGTATCAAACTGCTCCAAGGTCTTAATTGATAAACCTGGACAGAACCCCCGAACCAGCCTCTGTATTGGAAAAGAGAACGGGATTCACAGTCCTGTCGACCCTGCAGGGACTTCTTCCCTAAAATCTGAGAGTTTGTAACAACATTTACAGAGCTTTCCCACAGACTGCACAGAAACATCAGGAAAGGAGTAGGTCATATTACACATTGAACCTTCCCCACTCTAGTTTTTGGCCAAACATCTCTTCAATTCACTTTTCCCAAATACTGCATTATCTATATCCGTTGAACTGATTAACTATCGGGAATAAAAAATGAAGTAGGAACTTCGGTCCATCAACTTTGCTCTCCCTTTCAATATAATGATGGCTGACCATGTATCCCCATCCCAAACTCTTGCTTCAACTTCATCCCTTTAGTGTCTAGATATCCTTATTTATATTCAGTGCCTTTGCTTCCACAGCCTTATGAGGCAGAGAATTCTCCAGGTTAACCAGTCTCTGAGTGCAGACATTTCTTCTCATCTCAATGCAGAGTGACCTGTTTGCATCTAATACTGTGGGCCCCTTGTTTGAGACATTCTAGCCAGGGGAATTATCATCCCTGCTGACAACCTGTCTCGCCATGACAGAGTTTTTATATATGACACGAGATCTCCACTTATTTTCATAAACCCCATGGAATACAGGCCCAGTCGCCCCAAACTCTGCTCCCACAACAAGCCTGTCATCCCAGAGATCAGTCTGATTATCCTTCGCTGCTTTCCCTCAATGTCAGGTTTATCCTTTATTAGGTAAGGAGACCAAACGTACACACAATACTGCACAACTTTCGAGATGGGAACTCACCAAGTCCCTGTACATCTACAGTAAGACACCCTTACTTCTGGATACCAGTCCCCTGGAAATGAAGGTCAGCATACTAATTATCTTCCTGTCTGCTTTCTGTTGCTGCTCTCTGTGACTGGCGAACAAAGAGATCGAGATCATTTTCAATGACACAGCTCCCCACTTGGTGGATCTATGTACACTGGGCATGTGCCAATCTCAATTCCAGTACTGACTTCTGGTTTCAGGATTCACCGCCCTGCATTGACCTCAGAGTTTAGTGAAGAAATCAACAAATGTATACACAGAAGAACCTTCATAGAGCAATAGGTTTACATCAGTTCTTTTTGAAATGTTAGCCGTTATTCTATATTTCCAAACAATGTGCTTAATGTCACATCTATCCACATTGTTCTTCACCTGACAGGTATTTCCCCATTCCCTCCAATTGTCTCAATCATCTTTGAACTTCTTTACATCCTGACCACTTACACACAATCTCAATTTGGGGCCATCAGCAGATTTGCAAGGATTACATTGAATACCCTTGAACAAATGTTTGATATGCTTTCTGAATAGTTCGGTTGCAAACACAAATTCCTGGATTATCATACTAGTCATTGCTTTCCACTCCAAAATATATAGAACCGTTTTTGCTGATTCACGTTTTCCTTTCAACTCTCCCATTCTCAACTCATGCTAGGAAATTAGATCCAGCTGTTACACACTGTTATGGGCCAGGACAGACCTCCTCAAATCATTTCAAGGAAGTAGCGCAAACCCAACATTTGCTCATTGATTTAAGCAGGTGTAAGTTGGATTTTCCAGGAGTGACGCAGCTGAATGAAACACATACAGAAGAGGATAGCAGACAGAATAACTTAACTATCTGAAAAACCAACAAATTATCCCAATTTAATGATGTTGTTCCAAGAACTTGAAACAATCCGCATAAACACACCATGGCAAAAATGAAAGGAAAAATAAACCCCAGGTTCTTACAGGAGAGATGTCAGAGTGAGGCCGAATCAGAATGGGTCTGCTTCTTTGAGTCTGGTAGCTTCACGACTGTTGCCTGCTTTCAGCAAACAGCAAGACTGTGAAAAATCAAGCCAAACAAACCAAAGCAGAGGGTCTGCGCTGTTATTCTGCGCTGGGAGAACTGGCTACTTCCCTTTCCTCAGAACAAGAGAACAGAAGGACTAGGATCAAGAGTAGGCTGGCTGGCTATTCGAACCTGCTCTGTCATTTAATAAGATTATGGCTGATCTATTCGTACACTCAGATCCACTTACCCGCGCTCGCACCGTATCCTTTATTTACTTCATTCTTCAAAATGCCTTAGCTTTAAAAGCATCAACTACCGCACTGAGCAGGCAATTCCATAGAATTAGAACATTCTGGATGAAGAAGTTCGTTCTCAATTCAATTTTAAATGTACTTCCTTCACCTGCCAGTGGAAACATCCTCCCTACTTGTATGTTATTCATTCCCTTCATTATTCTGTATGTTTCGATAAGATCCGAACCCCATCCTTCTGAATTTCAATGATTATCATCCCAGTATACCCAGTCTCTCCTCATAAACCAACTCTCTCAACTCCGGTTCAAACCAATGAAACTCCTCTTGACCCCATCCAGTGCCAGTACATTCTTTCTAAAGTAAGGCAGCTTAATCTTCACACAATACTCCAGGTGTCGCCTCACCATCACCCTGTAGAGCTGCAAAATATCTTACCTGCTTTTAAATCCAATTCCTTCAGCAATGAAGGACAACATACCATTTGCCTTCCTCAGTACTTGCTGTATCTTGTGTGTTTCATGAACATGGATACGCAGGTCCCTCTACAGAGCAGCATACTTCAACGTTTTACAGTTCAAGTAATAATCCTTTTTACTGGTACTCCTAACAAATAGATGAATTCACATTTACTTACATTGTATTACATCTGCCAGACGTTTGCCTACTCACTCAGAGTATCTGTGTTCCCCTAAAAAGTTTCACTGATCTTTGCACACTTCACTCTGCCACTCATCTTCGTGTCATCTACAAACTTTGACAAACTCCGAATGCTCCCAACACCACATCATCTCTACAAATTGTGAATAATTGCAGCCCCAACACTGATCCCTGGAGCACGCCACTAGTCACTGATTTCCAGATATGAATAGCACTCATTTAAGCACACACTTTGATTCCTGTTAGTCAACCAATCTTCTATCCATACGAATATTTTACTCATAACGCCTTTATCATATGCAGCAGCCTATTGTATGGCACGTGTCGAACACCTTTTGGAAACCTAGATACATCACATCCACTGAAGCCTCATTGCCTTCCTTGCTCATAATGTCTTCATAAATTTCCAAAAGACTTGTTAAGCATGACTTGCCCTTCAGGAAACCATGCTTTGTCTGCGCAATGGGCCGATTTCTATGAAAATGTCTTGCTATTTCTCCCTTGAGCATACACTCAAGCATCGTTCCGACTGTACAGATTAAACTAACTGCTCTGTAGTCCCCCATCTTTTATCTACTAGCCTTTTTAAACGGTGGCGTCTCATTTGCTGTTTTACAATCAGCTGGAACTGCCCCAAAGTTCAGCAAATATTTAAAACATTCCCACAATTGAACTTGACATTACCTCCGCTATCTTTTTAGTACCCTGGAATGCATTTCATTAGGGTTTTGTCTGCCTTTAGATCCATTACCTTACCCAACACTACCTCCACCGTAATAATGATTGTAAACATGTCCTAGCCTACCCTCATCTCTTTGTCAATTACTGGCATGTTATTAATGTCCTCCATTAGGATGATTGATACAAAATACCTGCTCAATGCCTCAGCCATTTCATCCTATCCTATAACTAAATTCTCCATCTCATCCTCCAAAGGCCCAACATTTACGTTAGCCACTCATTTTCATTTTATATATTTAGGGAATCATCTGCAAACTCTTTTCATATTCTAGTTTATTTTTTCTTGTGTTCTATCGTACTTTTCTTTATAGCTCTTTTCGTGGCTTTCTGTTGAGTATTAATGATTTTCCAATCTTGTAGGTTCCTGCTTTTCTTGGACATTTTGCATGCCTTCTTTTTACACTTGGTAGCCTCGCTTATTGCTTAGACACCCGATGCAAATTACCCCTTTTCTTAGAGTCTTTCCTTTCACTGAATATACTTTTTCTAAGGACTTTGAAAAATTCCTTTGAAATCCTCCACTTCTCGTCAACTCTCACCATAAAGTATTTGTTACTAGTCAACTTTTGCCTAGCCCTCCCTCATTCTGTTGTAGTCTCCCTCGTTTAAGCACAGAACCCTAGTATTTAATTTTATCTTCACACTCTCCACCTGCATTTTAAATTTAGCAATACTGTGATCATTCCTTCCAAGTTGATTTCTAACTATGAGGTCATTCATTTTTCCTGTCTCATTACACAGGGCCAGATCTAGCACAGCTTGCCCCTTCTTGTGCGTGCTTTTATTTTAGAGCAGTCAAACCCAGACATTTCGGATTCACTGTCTTTAAGACACCTTTGAAAAAAAAAAAGGACAGCATGACCTTGTTAAAGGTGTAGCATTTTCACAACATTAGACTTGGGACTTGATCAAAAAGTTTCTGAAAATCGCAATTCACTGCATCTATTGCTTCGCCATAATTTATTTCCCAGGCGGTTTCTCAAGTATGATTCACCTTTAATAATTTGGCATTGACCTGATCCATGTTCATTACTTTCAAATTAATTTAATTCTTAAAGTTCCCTGGCAAAGCATTCATTCTAATAGACTGTTGTATTGTCCTGATTGCTTCTTTGGTGCTAAGCAGACTGTAATTCCCTGCTTTCTCCCTGCCTCCTTTCGAAATATTGGGGTTATATTTGCTGCTCTCAAATCTGTCAAAATCATCAGGAATTTGGAAGACGGCAAGCAAAGTATCCATTATTCCCATGGCCACCTCCTTTAGGAATCAGAGATAAAGATTATCAGGCCGTGGGGATTTATCAGATTTCAGTCCAAATATTTTCTCCAAAACTGTTTATTTACTGATTTGATTGTATTTCCTGTTTTTTTCTCAGTAGACGAAGAATTGCTTGGAAGTTTTTAATTTATTTCTTTCATGAAGGCAGAACTGAAGTAGTTACTTCATAGTCTGCCATTTTCCTGTTCTCCATTCATTAGATTTGGACTGTAAGGACGCTACAATTATCTTCTCCAACATTTCATCTTAATATATTGCATTTTGAGAAGCTTTTACGTTTCACGATTGTTTAATGCACTCTTCCGAAACCTATTACTTCCTGTCTTAAGCTGTTCAATGATTGACCTTCCACAGCCATACAATCACAGAAGCATAGCTTGTGTAGCATCAAAATTACGGAATTATCTATATTATTCCAACTTTACTGCAACAGTCCCATAGCCATGAATGGTTTGACATTTCAAGTGCTCGTCCAGATACTTTTTAATGGCTGTGAGATTACCCGTGATAGCTCCCCACCACCCCCCACCCCCACCCCTCAGGAAGTGCAATCCGGACCACATCACCCTCTGGGTGAAGAACAATCCATGAATCCTCTCTAAACCTTAAAGCCTTCCTTTCAAACGTGTGCTCCCCTCTTCTTGGCCCTTTGACTGAAAGGAACAGCTGCTGTCTATCCACCCTCTCCATGCCCCTCGTAATCTTATCCATCTGAATCACGTCCCCCTCAGCCTTCTCTGCTCCAAAGTAAACAAATGGAGCTTATGAAACCTCTCTCCATAGCTGATATGCTCCATCCTTGGGGGCATCCTGGTGAATCTCTGTACTCCCTCCAGAATAATCAAATCCTTCCTGTAATGTAGGTCCCAGAACCCCCAAATTTTATTCCATCTTGGCCTAACCAAAGTGCTACATAGCTCTTGTAATCTATGCCTCGATGAGTAAATGCTATGCCTACTGTTTCCAATGATTTCTTACGTAACCTTTTATCCTTCCCCGTTATATTCACGGATATGTGGAGAAGCACCCCTGAGCTTCCTGGTTGTGCTGCCATTCATTGTATACTCTCCTGTCTGGTTCCTTCCTCTAAAGTGCATCACCTCATATTTATCAGGGTTGTATCCTATCTGCCATTGATCCACCCATCTGACCATTCCATCTGTATCTTCTTGTAACATAAGAACTTACTGCTCACTGCCAAACACCCAGCCAATATTTGTGTCAAACACAGACTTATTTATCGCGTTGCAGCTCCCCATCCACATTCACACCTACATCATTTGTAAATACCACAAATAATAAGGGTGACAGTACTGACCATTGTGGTACATCAGGTGACACAAACAGCCTTCTAACTCCACCTATTTTCTTTGCGAAATTTTCTCTAACACTGATCTGAAACACCCCGGTCAATAGTTCCCTGCTCTATCTCTACCACCCTTCCTATAAAGGGTGTTCTCCAGTCTTCGTGGCCTCACCTGTGACCAGATTCTATTTAAACATTAGCATCAGTGCCTTTCATTCCTTGTCTCCAACAGCAGCCTGAGATGTAACTGATCTAGACCTGGGGATTGGTCCAGTTTTATACCAGCCAAAACCATCAATCCCTGCTCACATCTTACATCAATCTGTTCAAGAGCTTCCCTGTCCATCTTCTTGAATTCTGTACCTGCCTCCGGCTTTTCCCATGTAAACAGACGTGATGTTCTCCTACAACAATCAATCAGCTTTCTCCAGTTTCAAACACAGATTCCCGCCTTGATCTCAGACCAAGTTTCCTCAGCAGGCCATTGTACAATCTGAGAGATTACTCAGGAGAGTGCCCATTCAGTATATGTGATCAGTATATTTTACTTAGATCAAGACATCAAAATTGTGCAGGTACAATCCAGGTACAGTCTCACCAACCCTCTGTGTTACTAATGCAGAATGCCTTTACTTCGAGTAGGAGCAAATCACTGCAGAAGCTGAATCTGTACTGACACCAACACATGCGAGAGATCACAGTTAGTCAGACAGCATCGTAAAGAGAGAGCAAGCTGATACTTTGAGTCAAGCTGGTTCTTCATCGTCTGTATTCAGATTCTCTTTAAAGGGAAAGGGGCGCAGCACTGACACCTGTGGCACACCAGCCTACACCGTACACACAAACAACCTTCTACCACTACCTATGCTCTCCAATAGTTTATCTAATGCTTACCTTCCCCTGTTTGCATATGTTCCTCCCAATGCACTTTGCTTTAATGTTTTCTGATAACTTACTGTGTGTGCTAATTAAAAGTCCTGCTGAATATCTGACTGCACCACGTTCACTGATTCGCCATTGTTTACATCTACAAGAGATATCTTCAAGAATAAAATTGTAAATTATAACTTCCCTTTCATAAATGCAGAACAACTCACATGAGATTTGCTATTACTTACTCAGTGTCCAATAAGATTTTCCTTACAATAAGTTGCAACAGATTCCCTACTGTGGATGACAACTAACTGGACAGATGTCCTCCACTATCCCATTCCTTCCCTTTGTTAATAATTTTAATGCATTTATTACCTTCTGAAGCGAATACAGAAACATACAGTGGTCCCTATTGCAATCAATACGTGTATTGCTGTTTTCTCTAAAATTTCAGTTTGAATTGCATCTGGTCTGTCAGAATTTTCATTCCTCATCCCACTTCTGTTTTCAAATACTACCTCATAACTGTATATGATGACTTTACTCTTTAGTTACAAAGGTCCCATGACGACCTCGTATTTCTGGGAGATTTTCTGGATCTTCCTCTTTGAAGACCGACTCAATGTCACTGTTTCGTCTCCTTGTCATTTTTCTGTTCTCTACAATAAGTCATCGTGTCCACACATTCGCTGTGCCACATTTGATCTTGGTTTCATTTTCCTTTCAAGTATCAACAGAAGCTTTTCGCCAGTATTTACAAATAACAAAGAAAATCACAGCACAGGAACTGGCCCATCAGACCTCCAAGCCTGTGTCAATCTAAATCCTCTATCTTTACCTGTCGCCTATTTTCTAAGGTTCTGTATCTCTCTGTTCTCTGCGCATTCACGTATCTGTCTGGATACGTATTAAATGACGCTTTCGTCCCCGCCTCGACCATCTCCACTGGCAACGCATCCCAAAACGATAACCCTCTGTGCAAAGAACTTTTCGAGCATATCACCAATAAATTATTCCCCTTTCATCATGAATTCTAGATCCCTAGTAACTGACTCCCCCATTCTGATAATCAGCTTCTAGATAGCCACCATGTTTACACCTCTCATGATTTTGTAAACCTCAATCAAGTCCTCGCTCATCCTCCGTCTTTCTAATAAAAATAATCCTAATCCATCAAACCTCTCTTTATATATCGTTCTCTCCATCCTCAGTAACATTCTGGTGAAAATCCTCTGCCCTCTTTCCAAAGCATCCAGAACCTTTCAGTAATGTGGCAACCAGAACTGTCCGGAATATTCTGAATGTGGCCGAACCAATGTCCTATACAACTGTAATATGGCCTGCCTACTCTTGTACGCAATAGATTCCAACTTCTGCACTTCTAAAATTGTTAGAATGCATGAAGGAAAGTATGCTGTATGCCTTTTTGATCATTCTATCGACCTGCCACTTTCAGCGAGCCATGGACCTGAACACCCAGATCTCTCTGTACATCAATTTTCCCCAGGGCTTTTTCCAGTTACTGGATAATTCATTCTCGAATTGGATCTTTCGAAATGCATCTCCCCACATCTGCCCTTTCTCCACCAAACTCTCCAATCTATCTAAATTCTGCTGTGTTCTCTGACAGTCCCCTCAATTTTCTGCTACTCTACCAATCTTAGTATCATCTGCAAACTTGCTAATCAGACCATCTATACCTTCCTTCAGATCATGTAAGTATATCACAACAAAGAGTGGTCTCAGCACGGATCCCTGTGAAACACCACACAGAACAGTTCCCATTTTGAGAAACTCCCTTCTATTACTACTCTCTGTCTCCTGTTGGCCAGCCAGTTCTCTATGCATCTAGTTAGGACACCCCGGACCCCTGCGACTTCACTTTCTCCATCAGTCTATCTCATCTAACGCCTTACTGAAGTCCATGTATATGACATCTACAACCCTTTCTCCACTATCAACTTTGGTATTCCTCAAATAATTCTATTATGTTTGCTAAGATGTGACCTTCCCTGCACAAATCATGGAAGGTCTTGTGTGGAGTCCGACTTGTATTACCCTGGAGTGATACTGGTTTTATTTCCAAAGCAGGACTTTATAAAATGCCACACTGATTGGCTGCGTACAAATTGAATGTTGTTTTGAACAAAATACAATCTATCCAAAAATTAAAATCTGCAAACGCAAATTAGCACCTCCAGATTTATTGGTGCGTCTGTGCGAGAGATGCGGTATGTGTGCGTGGGCGTGGGGCGGGGCGGGGGGGGTAGAGGGTGGCGTGCGAGTGAGAGAGAGAGGATGTGTATGTTTGTTTCCATGTGTGTGAGCGAAAAGGGTGTGTGTATGTTTAGGGATGAGAATGAGAGCCTGTACTCAAGTTAAGACACAGACAGATTTGGCAGATCCTTGTCCCCACACACACCCAGTCCGTGGTTTCAGAGCTTCTATGCTCTGCAGCCTCTGCTCCATTTGTTGTTCATGTTAAAGACCCTGATGCTGTAACTACAGTCCCCATGCTCCATCCTCAGTTGGGTCACCAAATCCTCTGGTCTCCCTGAATGTCTGAGGTAGCTCACAACACAACCTCCAGCAAACCATCCCCAGCCCCTCCACTAACTGTTCAATAACAGGAGACAATCAGACTTCCCTCCACTAAAAGTGAGATAGCTACTCCTTTATAATTATAATTCAGGGTCCTCCTCGTGTTTCTGACCACGTGATCAGCTGAGAGGGACAAACACAGGCGTTCAGTGGACAGGCACAGAACACGTTTTAAAGACATGAGTCAAAGATGCTGAAACTCCCTGTCCAATATGGAGCACAACTTGGGACACACCGGGAAGTGAGCAACAACCCGAAACACAACCCGCTGTCCATGGAGCACCACATGGGACACACCAGCAAGTGAACAACGGCCCAGCCCACACACTGCTGTACAACAAGGAGCACGACGTGGGACACACCGGGAAGTGAACAGCTGCCCTGCACACGCACCCTTTTCCATGGAGTAACACATGGGACACAGCGGGGAGTGAACAATAGCCTGACACATACCATTACATTATTTCTGAACTTCGTGATGCCAGCATTCGATACAATACACAACCAAAAACCAAGGCCAGAGAAACATACAGATGGACAGAGACATTCACATTGAAGATAGAAACGGACAATTAAGACAAAAACAGCATGTTGTTGAAATATGAGAGAAAAAAAAACAAGGGAGTGGGTCTATCTGGAGCAGTGAGACCTTGGCGGTTCAAATCACAAGAATGAGAACATTGAATAAATACATTGCCAGATCAACTGACAAAATTTGTTCCACTAAATTCTAAATCTGCCTCACAGAACAAACGCAGAAACTATAAACTTGGACAAGTAGACAACCCAGCATGGCAGACTATCCCAGTGTATTGCTCAGTAAACTGGACTATCTGCCCAGCATGAGGAGCTGTGCAGACTATGCAAGTGTATTGCTCAGTAAGCTGGAACAGTTGCCCAACGTGGCAGTATTACGAAACTGCCGGTATATTGCTGCTACATTTGCACTACATAACTGACTAACACGGGACAATTTGCCACCCATACTGTGAGGGACAGTAAATGGGCTCCCACAAATAAATGTCTCTGTATCTTCATGCATTAGTTCAAGGCAAGTGGTTTTATGTGTGCATGTGTGTGTGTCTGGTTCTGTGACTGCGTTGGATGTGAAAATCATTTTCTAAGAGAGAGCACACATGGAGGAAATCAATTTAAATGTGACCAACTGTTAGGGCTGGGTATAATGGACAGAGAGAGATAGTTCATGGGCAGCTGTTAATGACGTGCTTGAGAATATTAAAGTAAAGGCATTGCCGGACCCAACGGATTATAAATCAGTACGCACAGGAATGATGGATGGATGGGGAGACCTGTGTGATATCAGATATGAGGTGTGCAATATTGAATCAGATTTGTTTCTGCAGGTTTGCAGCTGTGAGTGTCAGCAACAGACGAATGCCATATTTAAGACTGTATTTCACAGCTCATGGTTCAAATAGCAGCTGGGATGAGCCAGTGAAGAATATGCTGGAGTTATCAATCGTTACAATTAGGAATGGTCAGGGTATAGTGTCAGAAATTGGTTCCTGGCCAAAGGGATCACCATTGTTGTCATTTGTCTATTTCAGCTTCAGATATTGGCCGGGATGAGATGGAGTTAGAAGAAGGAAATGCAGTTTGTAACCAGAACAAAAGGTAGTGACCTAAATGCTTTCAATAATCACATAGCAAGTGCAGTGATACAACGGATCATGGTTCACAGCTGAAACTGAGCAAGTCAACATAGCAACCCATGAGCAACACTGCCAGAAGCAAGGAGGGAGAGAGTGATTTAACAATTTAGTAGTGGCTTGTCAAGTGAATATCTGGATTCAGAGTCTTATCAGGAACAGTAACAGTGGCAAGGAGGGTAGAGTGAATGAAAGAACAGTATTACTGTCAAACATGATTTATAGAATTAATGACTGAACAGTGAGACTTACCAGGTACACCAACGAAAGCCAGGATTGGATAATAAAAATATTGTATAATGTAAAGTGCATATTTGATCCGCCACGATAATGACCTTCGATCATAATATGTAGAAAGAAACCAAACATCCAAGTTTAAACTCCTGTCCATTCTTGGGACATTCCAGTCAAATGTTCTCAGATTATGATCCATGACAGTAACATTCTAGTTTAATGTTCTCGGATTCAAATTCATTGTTGAAACATTCCAGACTTTGTGCTCAGACTCTGATCTCTCCCACCTTTCTCTCTGGAGCTGCTGATTCCTGTTAACACTGTTGGTGATGCTCTCACCATACCGTGGGATAACACATTCAACGGAGCCCACTTATCATTAAAAGATGGAAACCGTCCACTGGGGTAATTGCAAGCCATGGAGACTAACATTAATCACAGTCACTGAACAAACAGGTCAAGTTAACCCCTTCCTGACATCACTTTTCATATCCCAATAAAAGGGAACATTTACTCGGTGTGGATGGAATGGATGGGCATTGCTTAGGGATGGACCATTAATCTTTCAATCTTCTTATTGTTTCTTCCGTGTATGTGGGAATAGAGCAAGAACACTGCAGGACTGTGTATATTGTGTATTGTTTATTAAAGGCGACAGTGAAAAAAAATAAAAGACCAGCTTCATAAGGTGACTGGTGGGCTAATTTACAGAGACAATAAACCAGTGTATATGTTTATTGTCCATTGATTTTGTATAATGTTGCTCCTGGGTTTATGTGCACTGTTGTCAAATTCTTCCATAACCTTGGGACGTCATTCTGAGCATCGAGACTGCTGCGCAGGAGCAGGAGGAAGTAATTCTGTCCCCATGCCCCTATTACAAAGGGACAGGGGAAGGCCATTCAGCCTCTCAAGTCTGTTACAGAGGGACAGGAGGAGGCCATTCTGCTTCTTGAGCCTGTTATGCAGTATCCATTTGTTGTAAAATACTTAGGGAGAAGAATACTTCGAATATATATTTTAAAGTTTTAAGTTTAGTCAGGCCAACTTTGAACGTTTTATGTTGTCACTTTGAAAGTCTGCTTTGGAGAAGCTATTGGCAGGAAAGTGGGTGGCCTTCACAAATGAGTTACAGAGTCTAGCGTCAGGATGTTCCTGTCTATGAGCAGGGTAAGGTTAGTAGGTGTAGGGAATGCTGCATGGCGAGCAGAATTGAGGCTCTGTTCAAGAAAAGGCGGAAGCATATGATAGGTACAGACAGTAGGTATCAAGTGAATCTATCGTGGAGTACCAGGGAAGTAGGCTAATACCCAAGAGGGAAATCAGGAGGGCAAAATGGGGACATAAGATATCTTTCGAAAATATGGTAAGGGACAATCCAAAGAGATTATACAAACACATTAAGGCCAAAAGAGTGACTAGGGAGAGAACAGGACCCCTTAAATATCAGCAACTGACCTATGTGTGGAACTACAGGAGATCGGTAAGATATTAAATAAATATTTTGCATCAGTATTTACTGTGGAGTAGGATATGGAAGGTAGAGAACTTGGGGAAATGAATGGTGATATCTAGAAAATTGTCCATATTACAGAAGATGAAGAGCTGGATATTTTAAAATGCATTAAGGTGGATAACTCCCTCTGACCTTTTAAGTGACTCTTAGTTAGGCACATGGATTTTAGTACAATGAAGGTTAGTCTGACCTTAGAGTAGGATAAACTGCCGGCGCAACATCAACAGCTCAAGGGCCTGTACTGTGCTGCACTATTCTATGATCAATGAACTGATCAGGTACCCCGGAATCTATTGGGAAGCTAGAGAAGTAATTGTTCGGTCTCTGGCTGAGATACTTGTATCATGGACAGACACAGGGAAGATTGTGCCATTGTTTAAGAACAGTTCGGAAGGAAAAAACAGGAAACTGTAGACAAGTGGGATGGATGTCATTGGTGTGTAACTTGTTGGAGGGGATTCAGAGGGACAGCATTTACTTGTTTGTAAATGCAAATTCAGATTAGCGATAGTCAACATGACTTTGCATATGAGAAATCGTGCCTCACTAATTTGATTTAGTGTTTTGAAGAAGTGACGAATAAGATTGATGAAGGTACAGAAATAGAACTGTGGAATGGAATATGGACTTTAGTAAGGCATTCGAAAAGTTTCCGCATGGTAAACTGGTTAGCATGGTGAGATCACATAGAATACAGGGAGAGTTGGAGGTAATTGGTTCGAAGGTAATAGACGAAGGTAATGTTTGTGAGCTGTGTTATTTGGACTGGAGGCCTGTGACCAGTAGCGTGCCACAAGGTTCTAATGCATTTTGTCATTTCATATAAATGATTTGGACATGAATACAATAGGAATGGTTAGTGAGTTTGCAGATAACACCAAAATTGGTGAGGTAGTGGACAGTGAAGATGGTTAACTCAGAGTAAAACAGGACCCTGATCAGATGGGCTAAATGGCCGAAGAGTGGCTGATGGAGTTCATGTCAGACAAACGGAAGGTGTAACATTTTGTTGAGGCAAATTGTGTTCGCACTTATAGGTAGGATCCTGGGAATTTTTTTCAAACACAGACAGCTACATAGAAATTATAGAAGCCCTGGAGTGTGGAACCAGGCCATTTGGCCCATCGAGTCCACACTGACCCTCCAGATAACATGCTGACCAACACACTCATACGTTACCCCGGTAACTCTACATTTCCCATGGACAATCTACCGAATCTGCACATCACTGGATACTGTGGATCAATTTAGTGAGGTCACTGAACCTAACCTGGACATTTTTGGCTGCGAGAGGAAAACCAAACACCCAGAGGAAACTCACGCACACACAGGGAGAAGGTGCAAACACCGCACAGAGAGTCACCAAAAGGTGGAATCAAACCCAGGTCATTGGTGCTGTAAGGCAGTATTGCTAGCCACTGTACCACTCATTGACCAGCTGCGAGAGAAACGGTATCCTCCCACTTTCTCTCGATCTGCCACATCTGTTCAAATGATGTCAAATTCCAGTGCAGTGCTTCCGACAAGCCCTCCTTTATCTCCACCCAGAATTCACATTCTGAATGACAGGGCCTTAAGCTGTGACTGACACATTGCCTGCTCTTCTGCCCTCGCCCTTCCCTTCTTGCCAGATCAAGTTGCCCATTAATACTGCAGCATGCAACATAATTGATGATCTAAAATAAAACAAGGAGCTGCATATACTGGAGATCGAAAACAAAAGCTGTTTTGATGAAGAATCTCCAAATTAAAAATGTTGACTCACTCTCTTCCTACAGAGGATTAGGAAGAAGTGAATTCTGAAATGAATTCCTGATGAAGGGCTTATGACCGAAACATAGACTTTCCTACTCCTTGGATGCCCCTGACCTGCTGTACTATTCGAGGGCCAAACTTTCGACTTTCTTCCTTTAAGTGGTACCAGACCCGTTGAGTTTTGTTTGCAAACACTGGTATATCTAATTTCCTGTTTAGAACGTACACATTTTTTCCCTGCAGTATTGACTTCCATACACATCTCCCACCAGTGTTTGCTTGTACTTCTTGTTTATAACCTCCAGTCAAATTGTTTCTTTGTAACCCTGATTGCTGGGGTGAGATGAATGGTAGATTCAGCAAGATCTTTCCTGAGGCCTTTCTTGATGTCACAAAACCTCGCTGCACTTTGTTCGAACAATATATTAATTGGAAAGGCAGAGAAGGATATGGGACAAGTGCAGGGAAATGGGGTGAATGTTGACGGACATTTTGGTTGGTATGGACCAGTTTTGGCTGAAGGGCCTGTCTCCGTGCATGACAGTAAATGAAAGTGGTTTTGGGAATAAGCTGCGAGGGTGAGATTGAGCAAAAGTATCATAGAAGGGTGTGTTCACAGGTTTCAGAATGCTGTGATATAGACATTTCGATAGCATCCGGGAAAATAAGACAGGATTACCAGGAATGATGGTGAACAGAATATAGGTATGAGTTCAGATGATGGAGAGTTTTGGATGAGGATTTGTTCTGCAGCTCTGTAACTGTGAGTAGGGTCAGCAGAGTCTTAAACTCATCCGTCTGAATTTAGCAATAATTTATCTTTGAGTGATTTTCATTGAGTGTGACAGGGGGATTGTCTGCATGAGGCTGAGCTAGTTTCCTGGTGCTATCTTATCGAACTCACCTCATTAACTACCCACCCAACCCCATGGTGTCCCTCTCATTCAATGCCAGCCCGATTCTCCGACCCATCATGGTTGGAGGTACCCACCATCGCCGGATGCCCCTGGAAATTCCGTGATCCCTGACACTGGTGCCATCTTTAAAAGGACAATGGGCACTCGATTGAGCTTTCCTCAATTTGGAGCTGCCATGTACAGTTTACACAGAGCACAGCAGATAAGGGAAAATTACACCACGATTTGTCAACAGGGTCACAGATATCCTGGTGGATGGGTTAGTACATCTCTTCCCAGAGTGGGCCAAACCACCAGACCCACCGAACATGGTCTGAGCTCATTACCCAGCTCAGTGCAGTATCAGCGATCAGTAGCAATGCCCAGCAATGCAGGAAAAACGTCGATGACATTCCCTACTCTGCGAGGATAAAGGGTCATTGTATGCTCTCTCGTCCCTCGCACTGAATGTATGTCTCTTCCATCACCAACACCCGAACAAGGCTCATGCTCTTCTACTCTCATTCCTGCGCGCAGCAGCCCCCCCCCCCCCCCCCCCCCCCCCCCGTGTCTCTTGCCTTTGTAATATCCCCACAGATTGTAGTATGCTCTGGAGAAGGGTGTTTATGGAATGTTCCAGATAATGTTTCAAATAGTTCCCAGTTTCAGGAAAATGGCAGTGCCCCAGTGTGTAAAACATTAGGTGAAGGAACAGAGCGTTTTTTTTTAATCACATGCAATTAAAATCCATAATGAGTCCATTCAGCCCTTCAAATGTGCTGTACTTTCTAATCTTGGTTTCTTCAAGCATGTGTTCGGCAGGAATTTCCCTTGGGGACCAACCCTCCAAAAATATGTTCCATCAGCTTTTTTACTTTCATACAATGGTAAAAATGCTGCACACAAGCCAATCAAAAATGTACTCATATTTTCTAGTTATCGATATCTAACCACAATTAGTAATGCTGGTTATTTCGCTTGGGTCACCTTTTTACATTCAACCAAAAATAGCATCCAATCAACTGTCTCGTTATAAAATATAATTTCCAGCGGAGACTGTATTTTTCGTCAGCCATTATCTTGACCGTTATCTGAATTGTACCTTTTTTTCCTTCTTATCAGAGTTTATATTTTATTTTGACTTTGGCTATTTCTATCAAAGCAGTTACACAGTCTTGCAATCTGTTGGCTGGATGGCTGGCTTGTGATGCAGAGCAAAGCCAACAGTGCAGGTTCAATTCCCCACACAGACTGAGGTTGCCACCAATGGGACGCCCTCTCAACATCATCCTTTCACCCGAGGTGTGATGACCCTTAACGTGAACCATAATTTGTGGTCTCACTAATGATGAAATCGTCCTTTGGTACTCTATTCTGTCCATGTTAACATTTTGTTTTTGTCAAAAATATTTTTATTCAGAGAAACTCGTTTTAATGCTCAATGAACCAATAATACCCAACTCAAAAAGCAATGCAAATGAACACAATTACACTTATGTGCATGTAGATAAAAATAAAAACAAGGAAAATCAATGGACTGAAGAAAAATAAAAAAAACGAATAGTAGAACTCAGTGCAACAAAACTATAGCTCTCAACCTCCAAGAGCATTAACTAATACACGTTCATTTGTTCGTATTTCTTCCTTTCTGGACATTACATTCATTAGTCAAGTTCTTCATAGCTATATAAAAGTCCTTATTAGTGTGGCAGATCAGCCTGTATCTTGGTAATTCAAAAAGGGCTGTCATGTCTTGTAAAAATCCTCTATTTTCTGGTGCAACATACCTTTAAAAAATTCCAAAGGGCTATGCTCCATGACTAGGATACGACAACGCAATAGACCCAGGGGTTTTCAGACACCTAACACAACATAACATTTTTGTAAACACAGGGAGTGAGGGTATTGAAGTACTTTTTCCTATACACATCTGAGTAAGGTAGACTGGGCAGGCCCAGGAAAAGGGAAACCTGAGCCATCTTCAATTCCGTCCCCAAGATCCTCTCCATCCCACCGAACACACCGCTCTTATAGCGCTGGTGGAAGGTCGACAAGCAATGAGTAAGTGTGCCCATAGTCATTCTGTATTTAAGACATACTCCCATCTTGAAGTTTGAGAGAGGATCTGCGGCCAGATAGACTCTGTGAAGAATCTTTAACTACATGGCGACAGTATTCTTACAGGTCGAAATACTTCTTGCATTTTCACAAATATCGTCCCCTGTGTCCAAAGAGATCTGAACTCCCAACTCTCTTTGCAGACCTCAGAAAGGCACAAAGTCTCGTCTGAGGGGCCACTGTCCAACAAATGACAAAGTGTACTGACAGAGAGTGTGTTCTTAGCACTAAGCACCCTCTTCTCTGAATCGGATCTGTACGGGTCTGTTAAAAGCGTGGTTCTCTTTGGAATAACATCTCTGATCTGATAAAAAAAAAACAGAAGAGATCTCTACTCGGTAGTCTATTGTTACGACATATTTGATCAAAGGACATCCTTGCTTCTCCCTCAGATAAATCATCAAAGCAAGATACACCCACGAGTTGCCCACAGTTTAAACATGGAATCCAGTATCCCCCGTCGGAAACACGGTACACCACGTTTTGGGGTAAGAAATGAGGTTTTGCTGTATTGCCCTAAATCGGAAACATTGCCCTCCCTACTTTAAAATTATTGATACTGGTTGGGAAATGGCAATACTCCATAAATGTCCTCATTTTGTCTATGAATAGCAGACTAATAAGGGAGCACTTTGCCTGAGAAGCTTCAATATCTAACCATATTGACGCCGAGGCCTCACTAACATCGGGTAAAGAAGAGCTTTTTTGATAGCTTTTAATATTCGGGAGATTTACTCCCCTCAAACTGTGGTCTCGATGTAATTTGGTTAACTTATGGTGGTCGCTTATGGTGACAAATCAAGGAGCTACATCATCCATTTAGTCTCCTAAATGTCTTTCTGGGAAACATCAAAGAAAGCATTCACACGCGGTATAGCAAACAAGGGAGGGAAATCATGTTAATAAGAACTATCTGACCTAGCCAGGATATTGGAAGTGCTCCCATATTCGAAGGTCTTGTCTAATTTTGTCAAACAAATGGACAAATCCCACGTAAATATAAGTTCAAATATAGCATTAACGAATACACCTAAATAGGGAACATCCTCATTACCCCCTGGGACCATTGAAAAGGAAATCAGGATTCTCCCACAGCATCAGTTATTTTCCTGAGTTCGCCCATAGACATGTCCCCCGACGTTGTAAAATCAAAGGTACATCCGAAAAAGGCATCAAACTAACGTATGCATTGCATGAGGTGAGGTACCAAAAATTTAAGACCGTCATCTGCAGACAATGTAATCCTACGTGACTTCCATCCCACTTCTGGGGCAGATATGTTGGGGTCCCTGCAAATGGCCTTCGTCAGTGGCTCAATCACCAACGTAAACAACACTAGTAAAAGGGGATAACCTCGTCGACTGCCGCTAGACATATTAATTTTACAGGATCGCACACAGAGGATCACTTTCAAGGACCCTCACCCACTTTACAAAAACTTTGCCGAGGTAAATCATTCTAACGTATAGAAGAGATACAGCTATTCAACCCAAGCAAACGCCTTCTCTGCATCTAAAGAGATCATTATTACCTTTATAATTTGCTGTTGACACACTTGGATCATATTGAGTAATCTAACATTGTTGGAATATCTGCAGTCTTTTATAAGCCGGTTTGGTACACTTTGTCAATGGAACGATAAATAGTTTCCATCCTTAATATAAGGGACTCAGACAGAATTTTGAAATCAACATTTAGAAGTGAGATGGGCCTATAGGAAGCACAATCTTTCGGTGTCTTCCTTTTCTTAAGAATAAGAGAAATATGAGCCTCTCTTAAGGATGGTGGGAGGCAGTCATGATTGTGTGAGTGACTAAACTGGTAAGCATCGACCCTGACAATAGGTTTATAAATTCCTCATAAAATTCACGTGGACATCCATCAGGACCGGGCGTCTTTCCGCCCGGTAACAGCTTTTCACCCTCCAGCACTGACAATGGTGCATTAAGGCAAGACACTTATTTGGGGTCACCCCTGGAAGATCCAAATTCTTCAAGAAAGATTCTTTTTTGTCCATCTAGCCTCATAATGCTCAGTCTGATATATTTCGGAGAAAAATCTCCGAAATACTGCTTTAATCTTATTGGATCTCAGGTAAGGTTTCGGAGAAAAATATTTCGGAGAAAAATCTCCGAAATACTGCTTTAATCTTATTGGATCTCAGGTAAGGTTTCCAGTATCTTCCCAAATTAAGGTAATGGCTGTGGGCCTCTCTTTTTCCTCGCAAGGTCGGCTAAATACTTGCCTGGCTTATCACCATGCTCAAACAGTCTTTGTTTTGCAGAAGTAAGTTCCTTCTTGGCTGTCTGTGTGAGCATGGAATTCACTGCAGACCGAAGTGTTGTGATCCTCTGCAGCCTAACCACCGAGGGTCTATCACAGTATGCCCTCTCGGCTGCCTTCAACCGTGCCTGGAGCAAGCGTTCCTGCTCCCCCTTCTGCTGCATCCTAAGGAATAATTATTCCTTTGGTATAAGCCTTAGCAATTTCCCATAGAATGGATGGGTTACTGGTTGAATCTGAATTAATGGCTAAGAAAGATCTGAATTCATTACAGAAATACTGAATCTACTTACTATCCTTAAGAATAAAGGGATCCATTCGCCAGTGTCTCGAACCTGCTATATTGCCGTTAATCTTAACCATTAGGTATACTGCTGCATGGTCATAAATGGTAATATTCCCAATTGTACAGAACAAGACTGAATCGAAGATTGCTGCAGGGTGAGGACGAGATCAACCCTAATGTGGCATTTCTGCGGGTTAAAGAAGAAAGTAAAATCCCTATCTATGAGGTGGATCTGCCTCCATACATCCACCAGCCCCAGTTCCATACAACAGTCCACTATTTGCTTAGATTGGAAAGATGGTACTGAGTGCCTTTGGCCATTATGTCCACTGTCGGTGCAAAAGACAATTGAAATCTCCTCCTAGGATAATGTGCTGCGAAGAAAGATTACTTTATTTGGAAAATGCTTCTATCATGAATTTAAGGCAGTGAGACAGGGGGCAATAAACATTCAAAATATCGCTTTCTTCCCCATATATCTTTGAGGGTTATGATCCTCCCGTGGGTATCTAATACAATCTAGTAATTTAAAGAAAGATTCTTCCTCACCAGTATGGCTTCTCCCCTATTCCTATTATTAAAAGACGAGAAATAAACCCAATGAAACACACCTTGTTGTAATGGCAAATGTTCCTTGTCATCAAAGTGCATCTCCTGCAATACGGCAATATCCACCCTTTCCTTTTTAAGACGAGAAAGTACCTTTTCCCTCTTAACTGGCGAATGGCTCCCCTCAATGTTCCAGATACACCATTTAAGCACGACATTAGCCATTACACACTGAAACAATATTTGAAATCCAGAGAGGAAGAACTCGAATTACAAATCTCTGAGCACCAACGAAAAAAGGATCATAGAGCCTAAAAAGACATACAAACTAAAGCTACTACAACTAACAAGCTCTCAAAACGTTCCAAAACTAAATACATATAAACACAAAGAAAAGGATACAAAGTGTCAATGGCATTTATCCCCCGCCGACTGGGGCATTTCCACGTCACAAATCTTTATCTTCTGCCCCATTAACAATACTGCATCCAGGGCAATTAATCACAAACATCGGGATTGAACTGCCCTTAGGTAGGTATTCAGTCATCAGCATCACCTTCATACCTCCATCCAGCTTGAGCCGAAACCGACACACAAACTAAGCAAGGGAAAAAAGAATAGTAATACTAATGAAGAAGTTAAAAGTGTGTACTCTACCCATCCCCGACTATAATTTAACAGTACTTAATACCAGAAACCTTCAACAAACTTTCCTTTAAAAATGATAAACAAGATTATCGCTTTCCATTAAAGCATCCAGCCTACTTTAAAGTGTCCACAAAGTTTTCACATCCTCTGGAGAGTCAGTGGATCTATTGAAAGATCCACCAGTGCGTGGATCTATTGAAAGCATACGGAGCACCGCTGAGTTCATTAAGGAATACTGAATCTCAAGTTCTCTTAATCTTCTCTTGATATCATCAAAAGATTTTCTTTTATGAATCACTGCCACTGAAAAGACCTGGAAGAACATAATCCTGGAGCCCTCGTCGGGTCTTTTCCCTGTGTTCTGGAAGCTTCCATAAGTCTTTGTTTGTCCCTGCAACTATGTAATCGCACAAGGACAGGGTGAGGGCGTTGGTCTGAGCTTGACCTGCGCACCGTAACCCGATGAACTGTCTCACTCTTCACCCGTCCCTCTTCAGCTTCAAAGTGGAGGAATCACTGCAGCCAGTTCTCGAAAAAATCTCACTGGCTGATCACCTTTATCCGGTCCAGCAGACCGATGATATGAATGTTCTTCATCCTGCCCCTGTTCCGAGGTCGTCACCTTGTTCAGTTAAGGTACGGACCTGTTTTTCAAAGGTGAGGATCCGCTCCTGACAGGAATCGATCACAGTCTCTGCCCCTGCAGTTTGGCGCTCGACCTCATCTGTTCTGTTTCCAAGGCTTTCAAGTTGCTGCTTATGTTTTTGGAGCACTGCTGAGAATGGTTCTATCCTCCTGCTGAATTTTATTTCAGTCTTGGCTTCAATCATTTCAGGTAACTTAGTGAACTCGGTGACCAAGGCCTGGCGAGTAATTGGGTCCATTGAACGAGCAGAGGGGATTACAGGTGCGGCCACAGGCATGCTGAAACCTTCTGACGGGTTCGCTGCGTGTTGGGACTTATTCGATCCTTTCCTGTATTTTGTTATTTCCATTTGACAAAATGGGATTAGTAACGATTCTATAGCTCCTTTAGTGTTGAATTGTAAGTAAATGACTGTGGTGGGGTGGGGTAGAGCATTACTGTGATGCAGAGATCTGCAAAGCAGACCTTTCAGATCGCTGCCATCTTGTTTCCCCCTTAAAACTTTATCGATTTTATCATTTCTTTTAATTCCTGGATATTCCGGAGCCGTGTCATTCGGTACCACTGTCTACTTTTTCCCCAACACTGCACATTGCTGCCCACTCCTCGATAATCCTTGACTCCTTTGTGATTCGTGAACCTTGCCTCAAAAATATTCAATGTCTCTGCCTCGAATGGTCTGCAGGGAAGAGTGTTCCAAAGGTTCACTACACCCTGAGAAAACAAAAATAAACTGACTCATCGGTGTGTGAGATTAGTTTTATTTTTGCATTCTTATCTGAGAAAGGATATAGTAATATTGGAAGCAGTTCAGAGGTGTTTCACTTAATTTATTCCATGTATGAAGTGTTGATATTATGAGGACTTTAACAGGTTACCCTTGGAATGAGAGCTGATCTTACTGAAATATACAAAGCCTTGAGGCGAGTGGATCAGTTATATACGGAGTGGGAGTTAATAACCCAAACTTGATGCCGTTGTCATTGAACCCCTACAGTGTGGAAGCAGGACATTCGACTCATCGAGTCCACACCAACCCACCGAACAGTATCCTACCAGACCTGTGCCCCTACCCTGACTATGTAACCCTGCATTTCCCATGACTAACCCACTTAACCTACACATCCCTGGTCACTCTGGGTAATTTAGCATGGCCAATCAAACTAAGCTGTATATCTTTGAACTGTGAGAGGAAACAGGCGAACTGGGAAGAAACCCACACAGACACGGGAAGAATGTTCAAACTCCACATAGAGAGAGTCAGACGAGGTTGGAATTGAGCTCAGCTCCTTGCTGATATGAGGCAGCAGTGCTAACCACAAATCTAACATGCTACTCCGTTAGCCCTATTAGTTACCTGCGGCTGATGAAAGAAATCTGCCTGACTTGTTCCTATCACTAAACCTGACCCAGTCTGAGACCTTTATCATCAGTCATATCACCAAGCTGGTTACATTTAAAATTTATTGTGAGCAGTGGAGGAGTGAGACTAGAAAAGGAAGCAGTGACACCCTCCAACCACAGTCAGAAACGCAGTGAGGAAAAATTTACAAAGTGGGATTTCATTCAAGTGGGAATTCCCTTTCCCAGAAGTTTGGGGAATCTTTATATTATATCGAGGCTGGCTTCATCTGATTACCCATAGACAGGTGAATCAGCAATAATGGTGCATGGGAGAAAAGTGCAGCTGGGATCACAATGAGATGACCCATGACCTTATTTACTGGTGGAGTAGTGTCAAAGGGCCGAATGGCCCACTCGTGTCCCTCAGCCTTATGTTCTGATGTTCCATTCAGCCCTTCAGACCTGCTACACACAGGCAGATCGAGGCCACGCCAATGGTTAGGTGTAGTTTCGGAAATGCACTTGGAAATTCCAGGCTTGGTCAGGAAGTGACCCCCAGCCGCAATCCCTTTTTCCAGGCTTCCCCCCTCTGTAACTTCTGCTCTGGAATTGCTCTGAATGCCGTTCCCATACCCCATCCAGGGTTACCTCAGGCCAATTTTCTCCTCTCCCGAATGCAACATTGTACAACACGACTTCCAGGAAAATAAACAATTAATTTCCAAAAGCATAGCATAAAAACGTAAGAAGTAGGAACATGAGTCAGCTGTTCGCCGCCTCAAGCCTGAACTCTCATTCAATAAGAACATGGCTGATCTACTTCCGGGCTCAACTCCACTTTCCTACCCAAATCTCTGGGTTAGGGACTTCCAGACATTCACTACCTTCTGAGAGAATACATCATTTTTTCACCTCAAATTGAAATCGATGTTCCTTATTCGGTATCTACCGCCTTGAGTTCGAGACTCAGGGGAAACACCTTCTCAGCATCTACCTTGTCAAGCCCCCTCTGCATCTTGTACATTTCAGTAATATCACCCTCATTCATTTCAATCACAATGAATAATCGCCTCACCATTTTAAATGTATTCAATAATTCAACCCTCCCATCCCAGGAAGCTGCCTCATGAAACAACCTAGTTACTTGCTGCATCAGCATGCTGACATTACGTTTCATACACAGGAAGACTCCAATCCCTTTGTACTGCTCCTCTTTTGGGAGTCCTCTTCATTAAATAGCAGCCTGCATTTTGGTTCTCAGTGTCATCTCCAAACTCGGATGTATATTCCACTCAGCTCCCGCCGTCAGGCTATCAGTGTAGATTGTAAATAACTGATGCCATCGGCCTGATATTTGTGCCAACCCAGTTAATACGTCTTTTTCATAAAAATCCATTAATCCTAACTCTCCGATTTCTCTGTGTTAAGCAACCATCATCCCATGCTAATATATTATTCATCATACTACGAGCCTCTGCCTTGTGTCAGTACGTTTATTTTGTGATACCTTATGAAGAATCTCTGGAAAGCCTCATGTTCACCAGTTCCCTTTATCAAATCTGCTTGTCACTTTCTCAGGGATTCCTGATGTAGGGTTCCTGCCCGAAACATTGATTTTCCTGCTCCGTGGATGCTGCCTGACATGCTGTGCTTTTCCAACATGACTCAAATCTTGACATTCTTAGGGATCTCCAAAAAAAGAACTTGTATGATTTTACAGAACAAAAATAGTTTCCCCTTCACAAAACCGTGATAATTCTGCAGTAAGCTTTTCTAAATGCCCTGCAATTCCTTCCTTAATAACAGGCTCGAGCAGATTCCCAGCAATAATGGTTAGGCTAAATGGTTCTCACTTTCGGTCTCATTCATTTCTTGAAGACAGGCGCCACATTGGAGGTTCTCCAGTTTCTCTGGAACACTCCTGCAATCCAGAGATTTATAGAATATTTCACGCAGTAACCACTTATTTTGAAATTAACTATGAAATGCTGCGGACCTGCCTATCCTTATTCTTGTCTGTTAGATAAAAACCTTGTTCCTTTCGATAGAGACAGTTCAAGACCCTCCCTCCTATTACCACTTTCTCGATACCATTGATATGCTTACGGTACTTTCCCCATGAGGAGTGATTTAAAATACTGGTGTAAATTATTGCCTGTTCCCTATGGCCAGTTCTCCAGTCACACCCTCCTAATGTCCTCAATGTACTTTCCTCACTTCACTTCTGCTTCAGCTCACACACACATCTTCAAGCTTTTTATATGTCGACGGAAAAGCTCACGGTGCTTGTTTTTAAATTTCTTGCCAATTTATTACATCATATCTTTTCGTACATTTTCCTCGCTTTCTAGAATCATACAGTCATAGCGTGCACAAATAAACCATTTGGTCTAAGTTGTCCATGCTGACCAGGTTTTCTAAATTAAACTAATCCCATCTACTTGCACTTGGCCCATATGCCTCTAAACGTTTCCCATTCATATGTTTGTCCAAATGTCTTTGAAATACTGTAGCTGTACTTTTATCTACCACTGTTCCTGTGGCAGCTCATTCCATACATACATACATACATTCCCTCTGTGTAAAAAAAATGTCTCTTTCAAGTTTCCTCCCTTTCACCTTAAAGCTATGCATCTGTGTTTGAACTCCCCGATCCTGCAGAAAAGACCTTCGCTATTCACTCTATCCATGCCTCCCATGATATTATAAATTTCTAGACTGCCACCCTCAACTTCGTACATTCCATCTGATACTAACTTCAAGATCAAATGTTTAACGATAAGCACTGCAAATTTGAAAGAATATTAAAAATGACAGGTGTAAAAAACAGCCTAAACTTCATACTGTTAGTTTTGCTCTATGTTACATGAAACTCTTACTAGTGCCAATAAGAGGTCAAGCACCTGAATTCCATAGTGTGAAGGCAGTGATGATGTATACTGTGAAAACGTATAGATCTAGATTTATTTAACACCAGAAGATCAACATTCTTCCTCCTTGTGTGTTTGTGTATTCTTTATCTTGCACTCAGTTAGACAGAACCCCCTTTCCCCCATTCATACCTTAATTTAAACCCATTTTGCATCATCTTCTCGTTCACTACTGCTAATAGCCCGTTTATCTTTTTCCACACCCTCTTTTCCAAGTCACCCAACCCCCATCTCTGGCAAGGGATTAAAACGCCCAATTTCCAATTCTTGTCAGTTCTGAACAATTCACATTGGAGTTGTAACGCTAACTCTGTTTCTCTGTCTCTGCAGATTCTGCCAGATCTGCCGGGTTTCTTCAGAAACGAATAGGCACAGCACAAATTTTCAATTAAACAAATAACTATAGATGCTCGAAGTAAATACAAAAATTGCTGGAGATACTGCGAGCTTTGTAGAGGGTCACTGGACCCGAAAGATTAAATCTACATTCACTACAAAGTATGCCGGCAGACCTGCTTTGTTTCTGCAGCAATTTGTTTTTGAACAAGTTCCAATGACATGTGTGAAAGCTGCTCAAATGCCCTATCCAACACAGAGCGCCGTGCACTGGGAACTGAACGATAATGCAAAGTGCACACATTCATTCGCTCAGAAACTGCATAAGGCTGGCATCACTGACAGCACAGAGTTCTTAATCATGGTCAGGGTGAAAACCAGAGGGAAACACATTCAATGCATACGCAGAAGATGGTACAACGAGCAAGGAAAAGATTCAGATGATTATGTTAAAGAGTTTGAATCATATAACAAATTGAAAGCAGGACACCAAGGAGAACCCTCAGCAGAATGAGAATATGAAAATGGAAGTATTACCGCATCAGAAACAAGGTGTGGTCACTGAGTACACGGCTGATCTGTGAATGGGTCTCGATGTTAACTGGGGGACAGACAGTAGAATTGAATTGCAGATATTGCAGCCCAAACTGGGTTTTCATGTCATGCTGTAGACAACAGCTGCAACAGAAGCAGGATTGTATTCAAACGTAATCTGCAACATTTTCCCCAGGATATTCCATCAGTCTACAATAACGACCAAGCCGAGTGATGGTTCAGTGACGAGTGTGGGTGAACATGCCAATGTCAGAACAATGTGTACCTAAAGCTGATGACAAACCATCAAACCTATGGTGCTTGTGTGGTTTCATTCCAAACAGCAGAACTAACATCTGATAGAGAGGACGAAATGATCCCAAGACCAACAGATCAGATCTAAGCTCTGCAGTGCTGCCACATCCAGACATAAATGTCGGTGTACTACTAAACAACTTACTGGAGGAGAGGACACCAGAAATATCCCCATCCTAAATAATGGAACAGCCGTGCACATTAGTGAAAAAGACAAGGATGTAGTATCTGCACCATCCACAGCCAAAAGTGTTGAATGGATGATCCACCTCACCCTCGCCATGATGTCCACAGCATCACAGATGGCAGTGTTCAACCAATTCGATTTGCTGCCTGTGACATGAAGAAACAGCTGAACACAGTAGATACGACAAAGGCAATGCGCCCTGACCCCGTTCCTGCAATAGGACTGAAGACTTGTGCTACACGACAAGCCGTGTCCCTGGGGAAGGGTTTCATTCCAGCTCCAACTCTGACAACTCCCTGGCAATGTGGAAAATTACTCAACTATATTCAGTCGTCTAATAGGTGAATAATTACGTTCTGACCATTTAACATCCCCTCAGTCCCTTCACGATAATCAAATTGATCGGAGTTCATTTTGACAGAGCTGTCAAGCAGCACAGAAATAACCCGCTCAGTGTGATTTTCGATGGGTTCCTATGTGGACATAGTGCTGTTGTGGAAATGTCACTGGATTATTAAACCAATACAGGATAATGCTCTGGGCAGCTGGTGGAAGTTAAAAAGAAAATAAAATATCAAGATCTAGAATCCGGTGATGGTAACAGTGACCTTGTATCCAATGTTGATTGTAAACATCGATCTCCTTCCCAATGTACTTGCAGGAAGTGAATCTCCCGTGTTTTCCTGGTCTGGCCTAAAAATAACTCCAGACACAGAGCCATGTGATAAAGTCTTCAATGGTCCCTGACACGGCCAAGCAAGACACTCAATTGTATCACACTGCTCCAAGGTCTTAAAGGATAAAACCAGACAGAATATCCCGTACCAGCCTCGATATCAGAAAAGGGAACGGGAATCACAGTCCTGTTGACCCTGCAGAGACCTCCTTCTTAACATCTGAGAGCTTGTGACAACATTTACACAGCTTTCCCACAGACTGCACGGAAACATTGGGAAAGGAGTAGACCATTCAACACATTGAGCCTTCCCCATTCTAGTTCTTGAGAAAATCTCCTCAATGCAGTTTTCCCGACACAGTGTTCATATCCAATAATATGTTTAAACATTGTGAAATATAAAATAAGAACTGTTGTAGTCCTTCAGTCCATCAATCTTGCTCCTCAATTCAGTATAAAAGCAGTTCTCTGATAATGCGGGTTTATTAAGCGTGATTGACTGCAATGCGATTTGTGAATTGTGCACCTTTTTTTCTATAAAGTGAGCTCCCGCTCACTGTGACACGATTCCTTGCCAGGCACCAGCTCAACAACAAAACCCAGCTTCAGGATCCTCTGTCTGCAAAATGCACCCTCTGAGTGTTCAGCTAAAACAGGAATGCAATCCGCTCTGCAAAGTCTTGAACCTGAGCCCGAAACGGGGAAGTGTTCTCTTCAATTAGAAGGAATTTTATTTCAAACCGGGGGAGAATCTTGAGGAGAAATGGAATTCCAAGTTAGCATCACGTGGCCATTCAGCCCTGTGCGCTTTCTGGTGAAGAATTTGGTGAAAGGTACAGGGATGTAGCCAGTGACTGCATTGTGAAAGTGTTGCATTTACAGCACTATTTCATTACCTTTTATGATTGAAAGGTTGAATTAGACTGTGCAAGTGTGTGTGTTAGACAAACTTTAATTTTGTTTTTTACTGATATTTTGCGGTTCGCCCATTATTCCCTTTTCCCAATAGACCACATTAGTAATATTGTATGATTTTCTGCAACACAGTGATGCACAGGAACACAGCTACCACGTTATTGGAGAGCAACCTGTAATGATATCTGATCCTCTATCTTCATACCATACTCTGCTCTCTTCCTATCCCTTTAGTTTCCAGAAATCCATTTTTTATATTCAGTGCCTTGGTTTCCACAGGTTCAGCAGTCTCTGAGTGCAGACATTTATTCTCATCTCAATGCAGAGTGGTCTGTCTGTACATAATACTGTGGCCCCTTGTTTTGATGTCCCAGCCAGGGGAATTGTCACCCCTGCTTTGAATCTGTCTTGTCCTGACAGAGTTTTATATATTTCATTGATATCTCCACTCAGTTTCCTAAAGCCCATGGAATTCAGGCCCAGCCGCCCCAGATTCTGCTCCCACAACAGCAATCAGTCGGGTCATCATCGCTGCTCTCCCTCAATGTCAGGTTTGTCCTTTATGAGGTAAGGAGACCAAAACTGTACATAATACTGCACAGTGTTTTTGATGAGGTCTCACCAACGCCCTGTACAGCTGCAGTAAAACACCGTTATTCCTGTATTCAAATCCCCCTGAAATGAAGGTGAATACACGATTTATCTGCCTACCTGCTTTCTGCTCCTGCAATATTGCTTTCAGTGACTGGTGTACAGGGAGATCCAGATCATTTTTCAATGTTACAGCTTCCCACTTGTTGTGTCTGTATACACTGGTCAGCGTGCCAATGCCATTACCAGTATTGACTTCATGATTCAGATCTCATTGTCCTACACTGACCTTGGAGGGCTGTACAGAAGAAAAAAATGCAGCTTAAGTTCCTTTATAGATCAACATTTTTCAAACAATGCCCTTTCAAATGATAGGCTCCAGTTCTGGTTTTCCCATCAAAGGTCACAATATCACATATCACATAGCCCACGCCTCCCCTCCCCATTGCTCCTCATGTGCCACGTATTTGCCCATACACATCACTTGTCTCAATCACCTTGAAGCATTTTGACATCCTGCTCACCCACTCACATTATGATATTGTTTAGTGCCATCTGCAAACTTGAAAATCTTGTGTTTGATCCACTCAATCAAATATATGATTGTATTGGGAATAGCTGGGGCCCAAACCCCGATCCTTGCTTTATCTTCCAAGCCTCCTGCCATTCATTGAGTTCTCCCCTGTCCAGTTCCTTCTTCCAAAGTGCATCATTTCACATTTATCAGGGTTACATTCCATCTGCCATTGATCCAACCATCTGACCATTCCATCTGTATCTTCCTGTAACATAAGACATTCCTCCTCACTGCCAACCACCCGGCCAATCTTTGTATAAAACACAAACTTCGTTGTCACACTCCCGCCACCCCTGTCTATATTCACAGCTGCATCATTTATGAATACCACAAATAATCAGGTTAAAGATGACACAACACCAGGTTATACTCCAACAAGTTTATTCGGAGGCACTAGCTTTGAAGAGCTGCTTCTTCATCAGGTAGTTTTGCGCTTTGAAATCTCGTGCCTCTGAATACACCTGCTGAACTATCACCTGGTGTGATGTGATTTTAAGTTTGTCCACCTCAGTCCAACACCAACACCTCCGTATCACAAATAATAAGGGACACAGTACTGATCCCTGTGATACACCATTGGATACCAGTCTCAGTCACACTAACAGCCTTCAACCACTACCTCTCTGTCTCCTAACAGTAAGGTGATTTGGATGCAACTTGGCAAGTCACGAATGACTCCGACCTTTTTGTTTGTTATTCTTTTCCGCTTGACACACTTGCAGAATATCTGGGAATTCTCCCTAATCTTGCCCTACCAGCAGGTTTCTATGCCTCTGTTTTAGGCAGTTCTTACCAAGTGAAGAATTTCCTCATTATTGTGGTCTTAAATGGTCTGTCCCTTAAACTTCAATTATTTGCCTTGAATGTGGAACTGACAGCCAGGGAAACGTCCTGTTTATTTCCAACTTGGCGTATGTTTTGTGAAGTTTCCAAGTTCCATTGTGACCCTCCTCTATTTCTTTCAAACTCTTAAAAACACAGGCCGAGTTTCCTCATCAGGAAATCTCGCCATCTGAGGGATTATTTTGGACAATGTCCATTGCACTTTTTTGTGGTCAGTATATTCTTTCTCAGATTGGGTCACCAACACTTTACACAATGGATGTAGGTTTGCTCCCTACATTTCCAGACGTTTCATTATCTTACTAGGTAACATCTTCAGTGGACCTCATGCGAAACAATCCTTAAAATTCCTGCTTTCCATTTATATGTTTGGATTTCTTTTTGTTGGTGATGTCGTTTCCTATGGTGATGCTATTTCCTGTGGCAAAGTCACTTCCTGTTCCTTTTCTCAGAGGGTGGTTGATGGGGTCTAAAAACTAATAGCACATCGAGTTAGACATCTGTCAGAAATACATATGGATTTTCTCCATTGTTGCTGTTAATTCCTAAATATCCAATATCACATGCTGTATAATAGATTCCAACAGATTTCAACTTGCAGATGTCAAGTTAATTGTTAGTTCTCCAAACTATGTCTTCTTCCCTTTACAGATGCTTGGATTCCTTCCATTAATCCATATAGCTTGGACCACGTTTGCTAACTTCCATTTATCCACAATGGCTTCCAGCCTCTGCAGAATGCACGGGAAAATGAAACACAGTCATCGACAGTGCAATTAATATTTCTATTGCCGATTTATGTCAGACATTTTAATATGAATAATTAGGTTTGTCAGACTTAGCAATGCTCAATCCAGTTACATTCTCAAATACCACCTTGTTACTGATATAAGTTGACTTTATGTCTTCAGTTGCACAAGCCCTACATGATCACTGGGTATTACTGGGTGATTTTGTGGATCTTCCTCCATGAAGACAGATGCAAAGTAACTGGTTATTTTCTTGGCCATTTCCCTGTTTTCACAATAAACTCTCCTCTCCCGATTACCAATTTCCATATTTGACATTGCTTTTACTTTGTTTCATTTGAAGTACAGATTGTAGGTTTATGCAGTGTTTCTGTTCTTGTTTGTTAGCATTCATGGTCTGTTTTTGATTTCCTTATCAATTTCATGGCTCTTGTTTCTGAATCGTGAATTTCCGAGAATCTTCAGGTATCCACAATGACTGAAATTCTTCCGAAGCCACTTGCTATGATTAATACGTTTTCTAATTTGTTATGTTAATCATCATTGTGTCACGTTTCCTTTCTTTGGTATTAATACCTGAAATAATTAATAAATGTATTATTCACACTTTGCATTATTTCTATAAATCTCCTGGTCCTGACCAGATATACTCAGGAACACTGCAGGAGGACAGAGAATGAATTGCGGGAGCCCTGGCTGATATTGTTGCATCATCGCTGGCCAACAGGTGAGGTCCCGGAGGACAGGAGGGTTGCAAATGTTGTGCCCTTATTCAAGAAGGGCTACAAAGAAAAACCTGGGAACTATGGACCACTAAACCTAAAATCTGTAGCAGGTAACTTACTTGAAAAGGTTCTGAGAGATAAGATATACGTGCATTAGGAAAGACAGGGTGTGATTCGGAGCAAGATTAGAGTGGTGCTAGAAAAGCACAGCAGAGCAAGCAGCATCCGAGGAACAGGAAAATCAACGGTTCGGGCAAAAGCCTATCATCAAAGTCAGCACGGCTTTGTGCATCGGACACCATAGCTCACAAATTTGTTCGAATGCTTTGACGAAGTGACCAGCAACATTGAGGAGGTCAGGGTGGTATGCGTAGTCTATATGGATTCAAGTAAGGCCTTCAATAAGCTTCCACATGGTGCGCTGCTCAGGAAGGTTAGATCGTATGGAATTGAGGAGGAGTTGCCAATTTGGATACAAAATTGGCTTGACGGTAGGAAGCAAAGAGTAATAGTGGAAGGATGCTTGTCAGACTGGAGGCCTGGGACTAATGGAATGCATCGGGGCGATGCTGGCACCACTATACATTACATATATCTATAATTTACATGAGAATGTACGTGCATGATTTGTAAGTTTGAAGGTGACAATAAAATAGGCGGTTACATGGAGAATGACAAAGATTATCAGAAATTTCAGAACTTACAGCAGTACCTTGATCAGCTGAGGAAGTGGGCCGAGAAATGGTAAATGGATTCAGATCAGTGTAAGTTCTTGCATTTTAGAAACTCAAATCAATATCGGAGTTTTATGGTGAATGGCTGGATCTTCAGGAATGTAGTGGAACAGAGGGACCTTGGAATTCAGGTGCATGGTTCTCTGAAAGCTGATTGAGAGGCACACAGGGCAAGGAAGAAGACTTTTGGCAATCTGGCATTCATCAGTCAGGGCACTAAGTAGCGAATTTGGGGAGCTATGCTGCAGAACACGGGGCACTGATGAAGCCATACTTATAGCGTTATGTTCAGTTTTGTTAACTTTGCTATAGGAATGATGTTATTAAACTGGAATGAGTGCAGAAGAAATTTACAAGTATGTTGCCAAAGACTCAAGGCTCTGAGTTATAGGGAGAGGTTGGAAAAGCTAGTACTTTTTACTTTTGCGTGTATGAGAATGGGGAGAGGATCTTATTGAAGGGTATAAGATCATAACAGGCATGGATAGAGTGAATGCACTCAGCCTTTACTTCCCGGGATTGGACAATCACGGACTAGAGCGCATCAGTTCAGAGGGGTAAGAATAAAAGGGAACCTGAGGAACAACTTTTTTACACACAGGGTGATACGCATATGGAATGAGCTACCAGCAGAAGTAGTTAAGGTGGGTACATTCACAACATTTAGAATACATTTTGACAAATACAGGATCGGAAAGGATGAGAAGGATACGGGGAAATGGCTGGGAAATGGGGTTAGTGTGAATTGACATTTTGGTCGGAATGGATCAGTTTGAGCCGAAGGACCTATAGGACTCTATGACTCTAACAACCGTTGCTTATCTCCCACTGAATGCTATTTTGTATTTTCCCAATTCACTGGAACAAACTTGACTCTCTCGGCTCCATGCTTCCATCATGTTTGACCAAAATGTACAAACATTCTATATTGTATGCAGACGCCGTCTAAGATACAACATATTAATGTCACTACTCCTCCAAAGCTGCATCAGAGCAAGGACATTGATTAGTCCTCCTGACTACACAACACCAAATCCGAAAAAAACTTGATCTCTAGTTTGGTTCAATACATACTCTTCAACCCACCTGATATACATTTAGGGAATTTATTTTTCACAGCATAAGCAGTCACTTAGTTAACGCAGTTGAAATGCAACTTGAGACCATCCAATAAGACTGCAGTATCCATGATATTTGCATGTCTAATTTTCAGAGCATATGACGCTCAGAATTTCTGCAACTGTTTTAGTTTCGATATATAATACACCAATGTTTGCTTCTCCTTTTTATTTGTAAGCTTCCCTTAAACTGAATCTGAGGGACATGTCTGTGGCGTTATTGGTGATAGTCTTGGACAAGACACCCCAGAAGGGTCACCTTGACGCTGTGATACAGGACAAGCGTCAATAACCTTCTCCGCTGTCAGGATAAGGGTCACCATATTTTATCTGCTCCTTCACACTCCCTGTATACCTGTTATAGCACTGACCACGAACAAGGCTCACACTCTATTTCCAAATAAGGCTCAGGCATTTCCAAACTCACTATTGAATTCAGCAACTTTCTTCCTCACTTTCTCTGTCACCTATGCAATACCCCCGACACTAATAATACTAAATTGATTTACAACTGTCGACTGACTCATTCCAGACACCTCACCATTCCCCCCAGCCCCACATCCACCAGCACTAACAGCAGGGTCACCCATTTCCACTCTCGCTCCCTCTCTCCCTTTCTCCTGTTCCAGGACAAACTGTCTTGAATGGGACAGAAAGGGCCAAGCCGGGTGGTGCTGTGCCTGATTTCTGTTCCCTCACACCCCCTTTTCCCGCCATGTGGGGAGGAACCTGGCATGAGCCAGACAGAAACAAGATGGCTCATGTGGAGCTTCTGAAACATCCACTTCCCATCAACTGAGTAAAGAGCAACATTCAGTTCTCACTTTAAACCCACTGTCAGTTCCAACGTCAGTCCATTCACTCCCAACCGAAAACAGATACCTCACTGCACAGAGATGCAGACACTGAAATGCACAGACTTATTGGCAAACACCCGAACATACTAACATGCACAACACATATAAGGAGATATGCATACACACACATTGCAATACACAGAGACATATACAGTTGCACACAAATAGATACAAGCACAGATAGAAACACAGAGGCTGATACACAGGTACACAGATGTAGCCACACAAGTACACAGAAAACAAGCACATGGACACACACACATAGGGACACACACACACACACACACAACACACACACACACACACACAACACACACACACACACATATATATATAACCACAAGGTATGAACTAATATTTCTCCAGGTTCCTCAATTTTCCTCCCCCCCACCTTGTCTCAGTCGATTCCCTTGAACTCAGCACCGCCCTCCTAACCTGCAATCTTCTTCCTGACCTCTCCGCCCCCACTCCACTCCGGCCTATCACCCTCACCTTGACCTCTTCCACCTATCACATCTCCATCGCCCTTCCCCCAAGTCCCTCCTCCCTACCTTTCATCTTAGCCTGCACCCTCTCCTCATTCCTGATGAAGGGCTCTGGCCCGAAACGTCGAATTTCCTGTTCCTTGGATGCTGCCTGACCTGCTGTGCTTTAACCAGCAACACATTTTCAGCTATATATACATACACACAGAGACACAAGCGCTAGTGTCATTAAGACACAAATCGGCACGTTTTTGGTTTATAAAGGAATCAAGGATTCTAGGTAGAAGGCAGGAAAATGAGTTTGGAGTACATACAAGAGATTATTGAATGGCATATCAGACTCGATGGGCCGAATGGCCTCATTCTGCTCCTTTTTTCATGCTCATGTCGTCTTATGCTGTCAAGTATTCACTTTCTGAGATTGCAGCAGAGGCTGGATTTGATGCATATTTGACTAGAAAGAGTCAGTGGGAATGTGGGACAGGTTTGGACGGCAGAATGGTTTATGGTTATTCATAATTATTATATCATTAAGTATGAAAAGAGGTGGTGATTTGATGCGAGGTTAGCACAGTTTTAATGTAATGGGTCCGACAATGAAGTAACGATGACCCTTTGCATTTAGTGCCGTGCGGTCTGTGGTATGCTCATCCTCAGGAAATAGGGAAGACGCTGTTATTGAGGATATTCTAGGCTGAGCTCGACTGATCTTTGCTGGACAGGAGAGTCAATGTTTATCGGGAACAGACAGGAGAGGGATGATCAGAGACAATTGGACCAGCCATGAGCATTCTGAATGTGTTGTTATCTCAATCCACCCTCGATGCTGTTATAGAGATATACTGCTGCCCCGAACCCGTGTATTGTTCCTTCAATCCACCCCTCGATGCTGTTACTGGGTAGGGGACCACCCCAATCCGTCAGACAGGATCGTTACAATGAGACAGGAGGAGACCATTCTGCCCCTCTAAGAAATTACACAGGAATATAGAATTAAGTAATTCAGATCGTTGAGTACATTGCACAGCCCAGGACGAGGCCATTCAACCGGCCTGAACAGCTACACAGGAACAGGGAATATGTCACTACAGGAAATAGAGAGTAGAGAGAAATGTTTACTTTCAGCCTGCAAAGCTCTAACTGATGGAATGCCTCAGAGATCACTGTGGGGTTATCAATGACCAATAATCTGCATCAAAGATCTGGAAGAAGGGGAGGGAATGGCTTGGAGCTCAATTAGCTCGTACACCAAGATGGTCATTCATTGTCTCCTCAAATTGAGATACTGAGTCTGCAATATGATTATAGACAGGGAAGCTTAGTGCGCAAACCTTCAGTAGAAATAACATAAGGTAAATTGTCTATTTTGGCATGAAGGATAAAATAATGGTAATCAATTTAAATGGAGAGAGATTGCAGTACTCTGTGATACAGGCGGTTTCTATGTTCCTGGGACATGAATCATGTGAAGTCAGTCTGCAGATGCAGCATGTGATTTGGAAGGTAAGTGGAATGATGCTGTTTTTGGCAAAGGGTTAAGGTTTAATTGCAGGAATGTTTTACTGCATCTGTACAGGGCATTGCTGAGACCACATCTGATGCACTGTGCGCAGTTTTGATACCCTAACACTAAAATAAAAGGAAATAATTATTTTTGAAATTTTCAAAGAGGTTTCCCTTTTCTCATTCCTGGGATGCCGGCCTTTGGTTATAGGGGATAATCAGCTCCGATCTTAGCATAGAAATAGTATTGAATTACCATGACTTTCAGAAAAGTGCATCAGCTGGATGCATATTATCTCTTGTCAGGGAGACTAACGCTAGAGAATAAATTTGAAGAAAAAAAATGCATTGATATCAATACACATGCTATGAAGACACCTATCAATACTTACAAATTATGCAGACACGTGTAAGCATGTCATCAAATTATAAAGTGGGGACATTTTTTGAGATTGAATGGAATTGTATACAAGAGCAATGACACACCTGCATATAATCCATAATCAGGTTTTCCAGAGAATGTTCCAGGAGATCGCACATGGTCCAGTTTGGTGTTCAGTTGACATTATGGTATGTTTCAACACAGAGAGGGAGAATATTGTTCCCTGCCTGAGAACCAACAGCCGATTGATCCCTTTCTCTTACTTTGTTCCACCACTTAGCAAAGTGTCAGTCGATAAAATCCCTGAGTTATCTTTGCCACTTGTGATGGATTCCTGGTGAGGATTTATTGGAAACTCTCATATGCCTGAAACAAAGGGAATTCAGCCAAATCCAATTGTTCCAGAAAAAAATCCCACAAACAGTAGCTTATTTGAACAGAACAACTTCAAAGGTAAAATAACATTTGGGGCACTCTGTCATTTTACCATTTGATATGAGTACATCGTTCTGTGTCTTACATTACTTACTCTGAGACCGATATCATTAGCCACATCATTAAACTGGTTACATTTAAGATTGGTGTAACCAGTGGAGGAGTGGGACGGAAAAGGAAACAGTGACCCTCCAACATTGGCTGGAACACAAATGAGAAATTTTCAAAGGGCTGTCCAAGTAGAAATTCCCTCCCCAGAAGTTTGTGCTGCCTGGATGTTTACATTTATTCAAAGTTGCATTTGTTGACATTTGACAGAAAAGTGAATGTAGAAAATGGTATACAGAGAGAAAACTGCTGGGGAGACCACAATCATATGACACATAATCGTTGTGCTTGGTGGAGTGGTGACAACGTGTCTAATGGCACACTCCTGCTGCTCAGTCATATGTTCCTATTTTCCATCCAACCACTCACAGCCCCTGCAAGGAGCAGTTGGAGGCCACTTGCTCCAAATACCTGATCCACAGTAACACAGCATCTCATTCAATTCCTCAAGACTGTCACACACACACACGGTTTAGTGTGGGTTGGAAAATGCTATTTGGAAATCCAGGCTGGGTTCGAAAGACGCCTCTGGTCTCTTTGCAGAGTGTCTCCTCTCTGCAACTTGTACTTTATTTGTTGGTCATAATATTGGTCGAGATTCACTGTGAACACAACCCCCATATCTCATCCAGAAATGCTTTGCTCTTTCTGATTGCAACGTTCAATAACAGAACGTTCAGGAAAATTACAACCATTAACTTTGTGATTACATAATATGAGGACATAAGGAACCGGATCAGCTAGTTCGGACGATCAAGTCATTGTATACCATCATGGCTGATTTACTGTTGGCATTAACTCCTTTTTAATGCCCAAGTCTTCACATCCCTTAGCTGTCTGACAGGTCAAAAATCCATCTACCTCCTCCTTAAATACTTTCAGTGATGTAGCTCCCATAACTCTCTAGCCCAGATAATTCCTGACATTGATTACCCGCTGTGAGAGGAAAACATTCCCTACATACATCGTCACCGAATTGATATGAACGAGCGGTGAACACAGGGGCTCAGCAAACAGTGAATGGCTTTGATATCAAGTCAGTATTTGACTGAGGATGGCATCAGGACCACTCACTTATTTGAGCTGAATGGAAATCAGGTGTAACCTCCCACTTGTCTGGGTCTTTCAGATCACAAAGAAAGATGCTTGTAGTCGGTGGCCAACATTCCTAACAGTTCCTGGATATCTCTGCAGGAGATCCTCAGGTTAGCCTCCTCAGCACAAACATCTTCAACTGCTACATCAATGTCTTTCCCCATCATAAGATCTGAAGTAGGGATGATGACTGAAGATCACACAATATTCAGACATTCTCTGCCCCCTCAGCTCCTGAACCATCCTGTGTCCATGTGCAGCAAGACCTGGACAGCATTCCGGTTTGTGCTGTTAAAGTGTCGCTAACATTCATGAAACAGCGCTGCCAGACACTGCACATTTCCACAGTTAATAGAGGAGCAGCACCCCAGGCTGGTTGCACACTGATATGTGGAAGCCATTGAGCCCGTGGAAGCTACTGAACAAGAAGAGGGACATCCCATTCAATCAGTCTGCCTGTCCCACAGGAAGAGAAGGGGTCTGGTCTGTACATTGAGCTGTTAAACAGGAACAGGCAGAGCCCAATCAGACCCTTAAACCTGTTCCATGAGACCAGGAGGAGGCTATTCAGCCCCACGAGATAGTTATACAGAAACAGGAGGGCGTCATTGGTACTCTACTATGACAAACCAATGAAACCGAGACTGCATTGATAGGGGGCTCCATGGTTCCATTGTTTGTAGAACGTGTGCTACCTTAACATGGTTTACTGCCAGTGAGGAGGGAAACCAAGTATTTTGTGTGAAGTCTCAAGGAGGCATCTTCTAGCTCCGAGAAGTCACTCCCATGTGCTCTATGTAGGTCAGAAGCTGCTGGGAAGAGTTAACTCTTTTATAATGTAGGTACTGTTGCTGCTGTCGGGATTATGGACTGCATGACGTTGATTGCAGGATCACGCAACAATTGAACTGTATTAACGTTGGGAGAGCTTTTTTTTCAAAAAGCCTGAATCTCTCTCTCTCTCTCTCTCTCTCTCTCTCTCTCTCTCTCTCTGAATTGAAATAGGTAGTGGGGGTGGTTGGGTGGAATGTTCTCAGAGGCTCTTAAACTATCAAGAATCATGTAACCTGAGTGAAAAAAAAGCCATGGAATTTATCACCATAACAGTGAAGTTTAGAACATCATAAGTGATTGTACATCCCCCTTAATGTTCAATGCAATCACCTTATTCTCTCACTGAGCTTCACTCACTGTTCATGCTGCCATCATCCCAGGGATTAGTCTGGTGAGACTTGAGAGAAAGTCTATCCACAGTACCCCAAATACTGCCTCAACACTCTCAGGGATGATCACAATAATCCTTTTCTCTCACTTCGACATCTCTTCTTCCTTCCTGTGTTATGAAACGCCATTATTTCTCTATGCACTACGACTGACATGGAATTTATAAGTTCCTTATATCTGTACGTCAGCATCAATAAAGCCAGCATCAGAGTTGCCTATGGAGATGTGCATCACACTCGGGGAGAACTTCAATGAGACCGAATACACCTAAAAGATGTAATGATCACCTACGTGAATGGAAATGAGATGTACAAACACGGGAAACAGGTAGAGGAAGGGATCTATCTTGACTTTTGTTCTTCTCTCACAGGATGTATGCAGCGCTGGTCAGGGCAGCATGTTACGCCAATCTTAAACTGAGTGGCTGGTTCAGTTGTTCCACAGGACAGTAAAGAGTAAAACACATTGCTGGGTGTTTGTAGCGTTACAATACAGGATAAATTCTCCTGCTTAATTAAAACCAGCAACAAAGAAAAGATTTATCCAATGCAGTAATGTGTGATAATTCTATAGTCTAAGAACTATTTAAAGCAAAAATTAACAACTTTATTTCTTAAAGTGTTACAGAGAATAATAATCGAACGAATATTTACAACTTCTTCCTCTAACCTATCTTTGACCCTTCCCCTCCACAATACGAGTCCGATAAGACTCCTAATTAAGATTTACAAAATAAAACTTCTTATCTCAAAACCAGGAAGCTTTCGGTTCTTCTCCATATTCCTGTCTTCTTTTCTTCTGGGGGATTCAGCTTCACTAGTTACTAATCAATGAATATACTTTTAAGGGAGCTATTTTTCAGGCAGTCTTTGCATGCTGGTAGCTTGGCAGCTCTGCTCTCAACTGTTCAATTTTCCACGGTCTTGTACCTCCAAACTATTGGATTGTGTCATTGGCTTTTAAGATTACCAATATATTACATTCAAACTTGATTGGAGGTAGGTCATTTGGGGTATAATTTAAACTGTTTGGCTGAATTTGTTTTTGTCTCAAGACAATGAGCTAATCGAGTTGTTCGACCAAATGTTAAGGTATATCTACTTTTCAGAAGACTTGGTGCTGTCAGGTAGTTTAAAGGTGCAGTACACCCACATGTTAATCAATGAAGTCACACGGAAACCTGACTAGGGAAGGTTGACACATTGACTTACCTAAAGGACTTCAGGCAAGCAGATGGGTTTTTATCACAAATAATAACGTTTGCTTTTAAATTCCACCACTTTCCTTCATGAGATACCAACAGTCTATTATTCTGTGGCTCTAGATTATGAGTCAATGGCTTGACCACCATAAACTGTCTTCCTGCACGTGCAGAGAACACGTCAAACATCCTCAAGAGCAATTATTTAGTGATGGACATGTGATTAGAAAGCACTTGAAACTGTTGCATCCAGATTGAACAAAGGCAAAAATCATGGTTCATTCAGAACTTGCACTGAGACTGCAGACGAGATTGAGATTTCATGATGGTGGTTTTGGACAGGCTTGGTTGATGGGGAGGATATGGATATGTAAATCTGTGAAGGACAAAATGGATTATGGAGTTTGAGAACATTCTGTGTCCTTCTCGCATATCAATGAGTAATTTATAAATAGTAGTTTGATAGTTATATTTTATAAGGAAAGGATTTTTTTTGTTTGGAACCGAAGACAATGACTTGCACTTTCCAAAATTTATATATCATGAGCAGAAATTCAGTTCAACCCGGTTTAGTAGACAACTATAATGACTTACCAGGAACACCAACTATTGCAAGGATGGGATAATAACCACCTTGAATAATCCAAAGGATATCCTGGATCCGTGATGCTAATGATATCCAAGGCCGAGAAAGCCAGTAAAGACCCCAGGATAAACTCCTGTCCATTGTTGGGACATTCCAGTCTAATGTTCTCTGATTCGGATCCATTGTTGGAACATTCCAGTCTAAAGTTCTCAGATTCTGATCCACAGTTGGAACATTCCAGTCTAATGTTCTCAGATTCTGATCTCTCCTCCCTCTCTCTCTCGAGCTGCTGATCCCTGTTAGTGCTGTCAGTGATGTTCCTACTCACACTGTGGGATAGCACATTGAACAGAGCCCATTTATCTTTCAATGATGGAAACTCTTCACGCCATAATTAGGATCCACGGAGATTGATATTAATCACAGTCACTGAACAAATAGCTCCAGCTAACCCCTTTGACCCCTTTGAATTCAATATTGATTTTATTAAAATTCAAAAGAACATTTAAAGTTTAGACATTTGGCATGGGATATGTGTGTGGGGGTGAACAGGAAGAAATATTTGAGATGGTAGATTGAATGTATGTAATCATTCAATTTGCCTTAGGTATGGCAGTAATGCCAAAGGATTGTCAGAACATAAACAAGTTTCTCCGTTTATAAATCGAAACATACAGTCTGTAACTACTGATCAGTGATGTGATTATAATGTCAGTAAAACATGTAGAGAACTTTTCTAGTCCATAATCTGCCAGAAAATTGCTTATGACAACATGAGTGATAACAGACAAATGGCATGGATAAATTAACAGAGAATATGATGTGACACACAATTCAGATGGTTATTCAAGGATCAGAGACGGCAGGTGAGGGTCATGCTGTTAATGTTATCGATGTCAATCAACTGCATTGAAGTAAATTTCACTGGATTTTAATTGCAGTGTGATTATGATATTGGGGCATGGCTGCTGAGACTGGATAGAGGGAACATGATATTTCCCAGCCATCTGTATTGGAATTTTATTCTTTATAAATCATATGGTGATCAAATTCCAGGATACATCTCCAATGAGGAATGAGGAGACCCAATATTAGCCATGCAACCAGAAGACATTGGAACAGAAATTTGGCCATTAGGCCCATTGAGCCTGCTCCGCCATTCCATGATGGCTGTTAAGCTTCTCTACCCCATTCTCCCACTTTCTACCTGTAACCCTTGATCCCCTTTATAGTCAAGAACCTATCTGTCTCACTCCTAAATATACTCAATGACCTGGACTCGACAGCCCTCTGTGGCAGTGAATTCCATCGTTTCACCGCCCTCTGGCTGAAGAAGTTTCTCCTTATCATTTTTTGAAAAGGTCTTCTCTTTACACTGTCCCCCCAGGTACTAGTCTCTCCTACCATTGGATATATCTTCCCAAAATCCCCTCTTTCCAAGGTCATTTAGTATTCTGTAAGTTTCAGTTGACCTCCTAACATTCTTCTGAACTCTACCAAATACAGACCCAGAGCTCTCAAATATTTTTTATATGTTAAGCTTTTATTTCCTGGCACCATGCGCTGGAATCTCTTCCGAAAACGCTCCAGGACCAGTGAATCCTTCCTGAGATATGGGACCCAAAACTGCGCACAATAATCCGAATGTGGCATGACCAAAGCCTTGTAAAGCCTTAGGAGTACATCCCTGCTTTTATATCCAAGCGCTCTTGAAATAAATACCGTCATTGCATTTGCCTTCTTAACTACTGACAACCTGCAAGTTTACCTTTCAAGACTTCTGGACTGGAACCCCCTAGTCTTTTTGCACTTCAGATTTCTGAATTGGCTTGCTATTTAGAAAATACTCCATGTCTCTATTCATCCTGGCAAAATGCGTTCCCACACTCTCCCACGTTGTACTCCATCTCCCACTTGTTTGCTCACTCTCCAAACCTGTGAAAGTCCTTCAGCAGGTGAAAGTGAGGACCGCAGATGCTGGAGATCAGAGTCAAAAAGTGTTGTCATAGAAAAGCACAGCCCGTCTAGCAGCATCAGAGGAGCAGGAGATTCGACGTTTCAGGCATAAAGCCTTCATCAGGAATGTGGGGTGGGCGGAAGTGGGCAGAGAAATAAATGGGAGCGGCTGGCGCTGGGAGGAAGGTAGCTTGGAAGGTGACAGCTCAATGAAGGTAGGTGGTGACAGTGATTGGTCAGACTGAAAGGAGGAGTGGATAGATGGGAAGGAAGATGGACAAGTAAGACAGTTCAAGAAGGCGGTCCTCAGTTGGAGGGTTTGATCTCGAATAAGGTGGAGGGAGGGGAGATGAAGAAACTGGTGAAATTGTCCTTGATACAGTGTGTTTGCAGGGTCACAAGGCAGAAGATGATGCGTTCTTCCTTCAGACGTCAGGTGGCAAGAATCTGGCAGTGAAGGAGGCCAAAAACTTGTAAGACCTTGGCAGAGTGGGAGGGGGAGTTGAAGTATTCTGCCACAGGGCAGTGGGGTTGTTGGATTTGGGTGTCCGAGAGTGTTCCCTGAACCGTTCTGCAAGTTGACGTCCTGTCTCGCCAATGTAGTGGAGACCAGGAGAAATGGACAGACTAGATGAGGTGTTTGGATGCACAGGATGTTCTCTGCCTGATGTGGAAGGATCCATTGGGGTCATGGGTGAACGTGAGGTGGGAGGTGTTGGCACAGCTTTCATACATTTTGCAATGGCAAGGGAAGGTGCGGGGAGTGGAAGTTGGATTGTTGGGGCCGCGTGGACCTAACGAGAGAGAGATTGTGAGGGAATGGTCTCAGCAGTTTGATAATAGGAATGGGAGGAAGTATATCTCTGCTGGTGTGTTCTGACTGTTGGCGGCAGAAATGGCGGAGAATGATACGTTGTATCCTGAGGTTGGTGGGATGGAAGGCGAGCACCAGAGAGGTTCTAACTTGTTGCAGTTGGAAGGGTGTAGTTCAGGGGCAGAGGTGTGCGAAGTTGAGGAAATGTGCTAGAGCACCTTCCTGCAGCCGAACCTCCTCTTCAATGGACCCTGTCCCTTTATCTATCTTTGCACTGTTTGAAAGCTTAGCCAGAATGCCGTCAGTTCCTTTATATAGATAATGAATGCACAAAGTGAAAAGTTGTTGTCCCACCACTGATTCTTGTGAAACACCACTTGTCACTGGCTGCAATCCTGAGAAGAACCCTTTGATCCCCACTCTCTGCTTTCTGTGAGACAGCCAAACTTCTATCCATGCTAGCACCTTACCTCTAAAACCATGGACCCATATCTTTCGCAACAGCCTCATGCATGGCACCTTGTCAAAGGATTCTTGAGGTGCAGATATCCATCAGTTCTCTTTGATCCAATCTGCTCATTACTCCCTCACAGTATCCTAGCCGGTTTGTCAGGCATGACCTCCCCTTGATGAAACATGCTGACTCTGTCCTATTTTACCAAAGACCTCCAAGTATTCAGAAATCCCTTTCTTCACGATGGATTCCATGATGTTACCCACATACAAGGTTAGGCTAATCAGTCTACAGTTTTACATCTTCTGCCTAACACCCTTATTAAACTGGGTGTCATGTTAGCAAGTATACAGCCACTTGGCCTTTTCGAGGTTTTAGTCATTCCTGAAAGATTACCACTTCCACTTGCACGAACTCTTCAACTATCTCGCTTACAAGGTTGTGGTGTAGTCCAACTGATCCAGGTGAGTTATCCACATTCAGGCCATTCCGTTTTCTAACATGTTCTTCTTGGTGATGGCCACCGTATTCAGGACTGCCCTCTCACTCTCTTCAGTTCTGGGAAATTTCTCGTGTCTTCCACCGTGAAGACTGATGCACATTTCCTCAGCTATTTCTTTCTTTCCCACTACTGTCTCTCCAGTATCATTTTCCAGTGGTCCATATTCACTTTTACTCTCTTTTGCACTTTATATATCTAAAGAATCTCTTACAGTTTCCTTTGTATTAGTGGTTAAGTTAGCCCCATATTTACCTTCTCCCTCCTTATTTATTTTTTCTTGCCTTCTGTTGGCCCCAATTCTCCAGCTTCCTCTGCCATTCACCGCTCTTTTGCTTATATGCAATCCCTGACTTCCCTTGTCAGCACTGGTTGCCTCATCCTTCCTGTACCATGTCTCTATTACTCAGCATGAATCTCTGCAGTGTCTCCTGAATTAACCTTGGAATCTCCTGCCATTGCTGTTCCCCTGTCTTTCCTGCTAGACCCCTGTCCCGGTCAATTCTACCCAGCTTCTCCCTTCTGCCTCTCCAGTTGCCTTTATTCAGCTGAAATACTGTTAACTCTGATTCTTTCTTCTCTCTCATATTGCAGAATAAATTCAACCATGTTCTGATCACTGCTTCTGAAGTTTTCCTTCATCTTAAACTCCCTTATCTAGCCTGTTTCATTAAATCCAGTGTCATCTGTTCCCGAGTGGGCTCCACCACATGTTACTCCAAAAAGCCATCCTGTAGACATTTGTCAAATTCGTTTTCTTGCGATTCACTACCAACCTGGTTTCTAATTCCACTTGCATATTGAAATCCCCTATGATCACTATAACTTTGCCTTTCCTACAGATCTTTACTATCTCCTGGTGTATCTTGTACCCCTGCTCCTGACTACTCTTTGGAGGCCTGTGCAAGTCTCCAACTGTGATTCTCTTTCCTTTGTGGTTCCTCAATTCTGCCCACGCAAATTCTACACCATCTGACCTTCTTTATTTCTTACTATTGATTTAATTTCATTTCTTATTAAAAATGGAAATCCACTCCCTCTGACATCTACCTTTTCGATAGAATATATGTCCTTGAATATCCTGACCCCTTGCAGCCACTTCTCTGTGATGCCCATCACGTCATACCTACCAATTTCAATCTGTACCACAAGCTCATTTACTCTATTCCTTATACTGCGTGCATTCAGATATAACCCCTTCAATCCTGTATTAACGGTTCCTCTTCTCATTGTCATTTGTTTGTCCAGTTTGCTTGAAGTTTGATTGCTTACACTTTCCATACACTGTCCTATTTGCATCTGTGCTGGAGATTTTAATAATCTCTCCTGAGCTCTGTACTCTTACCTCCTCTATGCTAATTAAACCCTACAACTGCACCCCCACCCCGCACTCACACACACTCCTAATCAGTTTAAAGATCTGTCTACAGCCTTAGTTAGGAATCACCCCGACTCTGGCCGCAGCACGGTTCAGACGAAAACTGTCCCATCGGAACAGGTCCTTTCTTCCTCAGTAATAAAATGTGTTTATTCAACACAAAATACAAGGACGAAAAACAAGCATTTCTGTACATACAAAAACATGAAAACTACGAAGAGACAAGTTTGTTAAAATACATTTACGATGTGGAGCTATATGAATTGAAATGTGAATTCCAAAACCATGGATGAGGTGTTCAAACTTTATCGGTCATTATTTGACCCACAGCTGAAATGTTGATTTCCCTCCTGTCAGTGATCCCCCTCACTGAGATTCTCTCGCCCTGTCTCTCACACAATGTCTAGATGTACGACAAGTCCCTGTTGACCAAGAATATTTAAATTAATTCACCTTCTCCCTGGAACCAATCTACTGTTCTTTTGGATCCTGCTCAGCCGTCAGCATCCCGGCTCTGTGATATTATTGGTGATAAATGATCTGGGATGATAGCATTGTGCTCACTGGGCACGGCACCAGACAAAGGGCTTGCAGTCTGTGGGAGTTTCTAAATATAATTTCTGTGTATTTCTCCTCATGCTGTCTTCTGATCTAACTTCACCCTCATCTGATACCTCTTGTTCTCACTCACTCGGTCACTCCGTTTTCTCTCCATTCCTTTTATCTCTCTTCACTCCCTTTTTGCCTGTTATTTTTTCTCTCTCTCACGCACACACACAGACACACACACTCTGTTCTCTCCATTTTCAAGTTGTGATGTTGGAGAGCTCGTCGGTGTACAATAGTCTAAATGGCCTCCTTCAGTGCTCTATTAATTTTGAAGCTCTCTGACCCACAATAAAGACTTTAGGTGCCTGGGGAGACAAGCTGGTCCTGCGAAGGACACAGTGCAAAATCATCCTTTATCTCTTCCTGTTGTCTGATATGCAGCGGCCTTGAAATATCTGTTCAAACAAAATAGATTGAAATTCGAGCAGTCGGGACGACGTTCACCAGATGATTTTGCTGTCAGGATTTAATAAGCAGTTCCCACATACAAAATGTGGATTTGCATGAAAGCAGCTCTTCCCTGTTGTGGTTCTGTGCGCCGAGCTGGGAATTTGTGTTGCAGACGTTTCGTCGCCTGTCTAGGTGACATCCTCAGTGCTTGGGAGCCTCCTGTGAAGCGCTTCTATGATTTATAGTGATTTGTATCTGCCGCTTCCGGTTGTCAGTTCCAGCTGTCTACTGCAGTGGCCGGTAAATTGTGTCCAGGTCAATGTGCTTATTGATTGAATCTGTGGATGAGTGCCATGCTTACAGGAGTTCCCTGGATGTTCTCTGTTTGGCTTGTCCTATAATAGTAGTGTTGTCCCAGTCGAACACATGTTGCTTGTCATCTCAGTGTGTGGCTACTAAGGATAGCTGGTCATGTCGTTTCCTGGCTAGTTGGTGTTCATGGATGCGGATCTTCTGTCTTCCTGTTTGTCCTATGTAGTGTTTTGTGCAGTCCTTGCATCGGATTTTGGACACTACGTTGGTTTTGCTCATGCTGGGTATCGGGTCCTTCGTCCTGGTGAGTGGTTGTCTGAGAGTGGCTGTTGGTTCATGTGCTGTTATGAGTCCTAGTGGTCGCAGTATTCTGGCTGTCAGTTCAGAAGTATTCTTGATGTATGGTAGTCCTTTAGGTTGCGACATGTCCTCATTCCGTTGTCTTTCCTTTCAGCATCTGTTGATGAAATTGCGGGGGTATCCGTTTTTGGCGAATACATTGTATAGGTGTTCTTCTTCCTCTTTTTGCAGTTCTGGTGTACTGCAGTGTGTTGTGGCCTTTACGAACAGTGTCTTGATGCAACTTCTTTTTGTGTGTGTTGGCGTGGTTGCTTTCGTCATTTAGGACTTGGTCTGTGTGTGTGGCTTTCCTGTATACCTTTGTGGTGAATTCTCCGTTCGGTGTTCTCTGTACCATCACGACTAGGAATGGGCATTGGTTGTCCTTTTCTTCCTCTCCAGTGAATCGGATTCCTGTGTGTGTGGCGTTGATGAACTGGTGTGTTTTTAATGATTATAAAGTTGTCATCCACATATCTGACCCAGAGTTTGGATTGAATTTGCGGTAAGACTGTTTGTTCTAATCTTTGCATTATCACTTCTGCTATTCCAGAGATGGATGAGCAAATTGGTGTGCCGTTGATTTGTTCATATATTTGGTTGTTGAATGTGAAGTGTGTTGTGAGGCACAGGTCCAGTAGTTTGAGTATGCCATCTTTGTTGATAGGTCCCCCATCCTGCTGTCTATTCTGAATGTCCAGCAGGTTGGCTGTTGTTTCCCTGGCTCGGGTTTTGTCGATAGAGGTGAACAGTGCCGTTACGTCGAATGAGACCATAGTTTCTTCCTTGTCTATGTGTATATCTCTGATGATGTCCAAGAATTCCTGTGTTGACTGTGTAGAGTGTCTGGATCCGCTGATCTGGTGTTTCAGTTTCAGCTGTAGTTCTTTAGCCAGTTTGTGTGATGGTGTCCCTGGTAGTGATACTATGGGTCTGAGTGGGATGTCTGGTTTGTGCACTTTAGGTAGTCCATAGAATCTAGCGGTGTTGTTGCTTTCAGATTTCATTCTCTGTCGGTCAAGCCTGGTTATCTGTCAGTTTTTTTGTAGGTTCCTCAGTGTGTTGTTTATCCTCTTGGTGAGTTGTGGAGTGGGGTATAACTCCCTCTTTTGGTTGGTGTTGGTATCCGCACATAGCTGTTGCACTTTTTGGATGTACTCTGCATTGTCCAGAATGACCGTCATTCTGCCTTTACCTGCTGGTAGTATGATTATGTTCTTATCGTTTCTTAGTGCTTTTAGTGCTTCCCTCTCCTTGTTGTTGAGGTTATGTGTTTGTCTTTTCCTTGTTATCAGGGGTACGATACTTTGTCTCACTGTTTGTTGTGTCACTTCTGTCAGTCCACTGTTTCTGAGTGTGCACTCTAGTGCTGCTAGGAAGTCTGCTGTCTTGGTGTCCCTGTGGTTGTAGTTGAGACCCTTGGCCAGTATTGTTCTTTCCATGTCTGTGAGCTGTCTGTCCGAGAGATTTCTAACCCAAGAGTGGTTTGTGGTGTCCTCTCTGTTGTGTGTTAGTTTGGCCTTTTTTTTCTATTAGTGCCGTCTTTTTTTGCGTTGTGTGATTCTGTTCTGTCTTATGGTGACGGCCTGTTCTATGGTCCGGGTCCATTCCTGAATGGTGGTTTTTAAAAATTAACGATTTTTGGAGCTCAATTTCTTGTCTATACTTGTGTAGTCTGTTGTGTGCGTCTGAGAATACACACCGGATTATCAACGCCACACTCACAGGATTCCGATTCACGAAGAGAGAAGAAAAGGACAACCAACTCCCATTCTTAGATGTGATGGTACAGAGAACACCGAAAGTAGAATTCACCACAAAGGCTATACAGGAAAGCCACACACACAGACCAAGTCCTAAACTATGAAATCAACCACCCCAACACACACACACAAAAGAAGTTGCATCAAGATCCTGTTCAAACGGCCACAAAACACTGCAGTACACCAGAATTGCAAAAAGAGGAAGAAGAACACATATACAATGTATTCGCCAAAAACGGATAACCCCGCAATTTCCTCAACAGATACCTAAGGGAAATACAACGGAATGAGGACATGCCACAACCCAAAGGACTAGCCACACTACCATGCATCAAAACATTTCTGAACTGACAGCCTGACTATTGCGACCACTAGGACTCATAACAGCACACAAACCACAGCCCCTCTCAGACAACTCACCAGGACGAAGGACCCAATACCCAGCATGAGCAAAACCAATGTAGTGTACAAAATCCCATGCAAGGACTGCACAAAAAACTACATAGGAGAAACAGGAAGACAGCTAACGGTTTCTATCCATGAACACCACCTAGCTAGGAAACGACATGACCAGCAATTCTTAGTAGCCAAACACTCAGATGAAAAGCAACATGAGTTCAAACAGGGACAACACTACTATTATAGGACAAGCCAAACAGAGAACAGCCAGGGAATTCCTGGAAGCATGTACTCATCCACAGATTCAATCAATAAGCACATCGACCTGGACCCAATATACCGACCACTGCAGCGGACAGCAAGAACTGACAACCGGAAGCGGCAGATACAAGTCACTATAAATTCCGGAGGAAACATCACAGAAGCGCTTCACAGGAGGCTCCCAAGCACTGAGCATGTCACCTAGACAGGGGACGAAACATCTGCAACACAATGTCCCAGCTCGGCGAACAGAACCACAACACCAAGACAATACAGCAGCGTTGAGCCTGGTAGCTCTGGTTGAGGGGAAGCATTGCTGAGGGCAGGGTAAGTCAAGGCAATAATTCTGTGAGCATTCAAGTCAGTTCAAAATTGCAAACACAAAAGTGCGACAAACACCGAGGGAGCACACAGAGGGACAGAGTCTATGAGCTTGGTGTGTGTCCCTGAAGCACAGTGTCCTTGCAGCAGTATTGAGGGTGTAGCAACACGGAGTGAGAAGCCCAGAGGGACAGTCCATGAGCTGGGTGGTGTGTCCCTGAGCACGGTGTCCTTGCAGCAGCATTGCAATGAGAGTTTTCAGTGCACCCTGAGCTGCAGCATTGAAGTACAAAAGTGTTCTGTCAATGGGTCGGAGATTGTGCTGGGATGGCATGATGAGGCTGGCATGTGACAGATGCAGCATAGGTGGGTGTGGAGTACATGCAGCTTTTGTCTGTGCAGTGTTCCCCAAGATGCGAGTGTCCAAAATAGAAGGCTGCAGGAGCGAGAGGCGAGATGAGTCACCAGTTAGCAGCTCAGACTTTCACGTCCAATCTCCATATTGAGTTTCCTGCTCTGTGGGGAGGGAGGGTATGAAGCTGCAAGTTGATGAGGAGAGAGTCACTGAATTTGGCTGTTGATCATCAGTCATCATTCAGTCAACATCTTGCAACTCTTGCACTCAAATCTTGTTTTAAAATAACATCCAGCAACAGGAACAGACCCTTCATCCCAGCAACCCGCACTGTCACATGATGCCGTTCTAAAGTTAATACGAAAGTTTTTGCTCCGACACCCACTACGTCATTCTGTTCCCTGCTCACTCGTATTTGTGCCAAGATCCTTCTTAAACCTTGCTCTACTGGCTCCTTCTCCTATATCAGTGCATTCCAGGCACTTGCACGTTCTGTCTGGAAAAGCAAAAAAAATCTGCCGATCATATTCTCCTGAACTGTCTCCCTTTTACTAAAACCTACGGTCATGAGTATTTCGACTTTGGAAAAAAAGCTTCTAACTGTCCTTCTATTTATGCCTCTGATAATTTTGTAAATATCTATCATTAGCCCCATAGCCAATGATGCCCAGGTGCACACAAACCAGTGTGTTCAATTTCTCCTTCTGGCTAATACCCCTCCAAACAAGGCAATATCC